>NW_015539832.1:158299-159086 GCF_001515605.1 Sinocyclocheilus anshuiensis | reverse complement strand
AGTCAAGTCAAGTCAAGTCACCTTTATTTATATAGCGCTTTTAACAATACAGATTGTGTCAAAGCAACTGTACAGCATTAATTAGGAAAATAGTGTCTCAATAATGCAAATATGACAATAGTAAACACTCAATTTTCAGTTAAAGGCAGTTCATCATTGAATTCAGTGATGTCATCATCCAGCTCAGTTTAGTTTAAATAGTATCTGTGCAATCAAGTTGACGATATCGCTGGACATTAAGTGTCCCCAACTAAGAAAGCCAGAGGAACCAAAACTCCATCGGTGACAGAATGGAGAAAAAAAACTTGGGAGAAGTCAGGCTCAGTCGGGGGGCCAGTTCTCCTCTGGCCAGAAGAAACCAGCAGTTCAATTCCAGGCTGCAGCAAAGTCACATTGTGCAGAGGACTCAACTGGTTCCTGTGGTATTGTCCCGGTGGCCGTCTAGGAGACAAGGTCTTCACTGGGGATCTGTCTCTGGGGCTCATCTAGTTGTCCTGGTCTCCGCTGACATCCAGGGCTGTAGAGGTCCTCTCTAGGTGCTGATCCTCCATCTGGACTGGATACAGATCCTGGTGACTGCATCTGATCTGGATACAGACTGGATCTGGGTGGCTACAGTGACCTCGGAATAAGAAAGAACCTAAAAAGAAAAAAGAAAGCGTAGATGCCATTCTTCTAACGATGTAGCAAATACATCGGGTGTTATGGGAAGTGTTCCCGGTTCCGGTTGTCCTAATTAATGCAGCCTAAAAATCCTTTAACGGATTTGAATATTAGAAATGTGTTA
>NW_015539832.1:148780-158159 GCF_001515605.1 Sinocyclocheilus anshuiensis | reverse complement strand
AATATTAGTACTGTCAAATGATTAATCGCGATTAATCGCATCCAAAATAAAAGTGTTTTTTTTTACAATATATTTGTGTGTATTGTGTATATTTATTATGTAAATATACACAGTACACACACATACATTATGTAAAAAAAAAAAAGGTTTCCACAAAAATATAAGGCAGCACAACTGTTTTCAATATTGATTATAACCAGAAATGTTTCTTGAGCAGCAAATCAGCATATTATAATGATTTCTGAAGGATCATGTGACACTGAAGACTGGAGTAATGATGCTGAAAATTCAGCTTTGATCACAAGAATAAGTGACATTTTTCAATATATTCACATAGAAAACAGTTATTTTAAATTGTAATGTTTGTGTTTCACAATATTGCTATTTTACTGTATTTTTGAATTTCTGTTAAGAAATATTAACAAATCATGTGTCTCATATGTATGTTGAGAATTTTCCTATTATCTTCCTCTTACAATTAATAGTAAATGTCTTTTTGTCTCATGTTTTTTTTTTGTGTCAATACTCTCTATTGCTGGACTGCTTTATCTAGTGTCTTCAATTATTTGTTCACTGAGATGTGTCATTCGTGGTTTCATATCAGGTGTAACACATTTTGTAGTGAGAAAGATTTCACTTTTGATTCACTGCAGCCTTTTAGTAAGCTGACACAATAAAGGCATATACATCACTTATAAGCCTTTTAAATTTTAATCGCAATGAAGAATTTCTTCCCTCAATTTTGCTTTAAAAAAAAAATCCTTATAGCCTGTTTGTTTCATCTTCTTTCTAATCCGGCTATGGTTTAGACTCACAGCTCCTGAAAGCAGTGTTGGGTTTGTAAACAGCTGCCGTTCTGCCCTCATCTCCTGATGTGATCTTCCCAAAAAAGCTCATAAAGACATCAGTCTTGTTTCCCCCAGGACTAGTCAGCCAGTGTTGATGAATGTTGAATCTTCTCCTCCAGATGATGCTCACCTACCTGCAGTCAAGCTAAAAGACTTACAATGCACTGAATGACTGCACTAAGATTACTTAAGCACTCCATCCACCTGGGCCTGCGTGCACTGCAGTGCCTGTCACATCTGATGCATGCAATCTGATCTCACTAACTAAACACCATTAAAAATGCAATAAAGAAATTAATTTGAATATGGAACAGACTGATGATGCAGACAAAACTAAAACAGTATGCACATGATATAAATAGTATGTTTTAAAAAAATGAGTTTTTAGTTTAAATTGAATGTGATGAGTTAAGATGAATCTTGGCACTTCAAAATAATACAATGAAAATGGTTGAAAATGAAATTAATATTATTATTGTAATTATATAGATGCCATACTGTATATGCAGCTGTAATTCAGCATTGGTTGTACGGTTCCAGTCGGAGCGCATCCTCTCATCTGTGCTGGCAGACACATCAGGGAGCACTGCATTATGGGTATTTATCCCTCTCTTTATTTTTCCCTCAATCGAAGAGAAAATGTATTATTTACAGGAGCGGTTAAAGTAAGACACAGAAGCCTTCGTGATGGCCATCCGGGAGCTGCTGTTTCTCACACGTCTCACACGCTCTGTCATTTACCAGCATTCTCAGCTCGCCCGCTATTGATGTATGGAATATAATTGCTGGCTCTGGGAAGGAAAGAGATAGAGAGAGAGACAGATAGCGAGAGAGAAAGAGAGAGAGAGAGACCATGTTCTATCACAGGAATGCAGTATGTACTGTATGTAACTGCATCTGTTTATTGTACATAAATCATTCTCTCTGACTAAGATTACACATATATTTTTGTACATTTCTCTCTCTCTCTCTCTCTCTCTCTCTCTCTCTATCTGTCTGTCTATCCGTCCATTCGTCCATCTATTTTGCATAAAGGAAATTATGCTTCATCAGAAAATGAATCTTACCTAATTGTTTTTTGTTTTTTTTAATTCTCATATTGTTTTCAATTGTGATTTGAAGATGAGTGTAAACTATTCACATCGCGGTAATTATTCAAGTCAGTTGTATTTTTATAGCATTTTTCATTACACATCAAATTTCAAATTCAATTTGAAATTTCACGTTAAGTTTAAAATCAGCTTTACAGAAAGTCATATTATGAAAGTCATACATCTATAATGACTTGTGAGAATATGAGCAAAGGCGGCTGTGAAAAGAAATCTGCATCGTTGATCGTTTTGATCTTTCTTTCATTCAAAAAATGCTAACCTTTCATTAAAGTAAAACAATTGAAAGTGGGGAGAAAATCTCATGATGAAATAAATGTTTTTCTCCAATGCATGTTGGCCACAATTATGGGCACCTCTAGAAATTCTTATGAGTAAAATATCTCTGAACTACAGTATATTCCCATTCATATCTACAATTTTTTTTAGCACACCAGGGTGACTAGGAGCATGAAATTGTCCAGCCATGACTTCCTGTTCCACAGGATTATAAATATGAGGAACACAAAAACCATATTCCCTTAATCATCCATCACATCAAAGAGAAAAAACAAAGAATATAGTTCTGATGTGCAGAACAAGATTGTTGAGCTTCACAAAAGAGAAAGTGGCTGTAAGAAAAGAGCTAAAGAGCTCATATTCACCAAGGGTGCCAATATTAGTGGATGGCACTGCTAGACATTTAAATCTAGCTATATTGTATGTATTTTGTGTAGCAGATATATCAGTGCAGTGCCACAGAGTCTCACAGTGCCTGATCATTTGACTGTAATTAAAGTCCATCCGCCAGTGTGTCCTTGTGGAGTTTGTATCTGTACTATTCTTCAGTCTTTATCTCATCACTTTTCTAAATCATTTGTATTTCCTCATCCCTCACTGTCATTTCCATCCTTCTACATCTCACAGTAAATCCGTTCTTCCGCCCTTCATCTAATGGTGTGGTTGAGCGGAGGTTAGCGGCCAGCGCTGAACTAACGCAAGCAGCCAGACTGGCAGACACATGCGTCACTCCATCAAAGCGCTGACTCATCTCACAGGAAGTGCTCTGAGGACTGGACACAACAGGAAGCACATGAGCAGGTAGGGGGCAGCAGGGCCTTGCTTATTGCATTAATTCTATTTCTGAGAGAAAAAACTGAGGGGGATGATGAAGGTTTTGGGGAAATTCTTGGCATAGACATTTCAGTTGCCTCAAAGCAGAGGTTCTTGATCTTTTCAGGTGGAAGAAAAAGCTAAAAACAAAAAGAGAAGAAAGAAAATGTGCACTACCAACACCTACAAAAGTAAGTTACAAGTTACCCTTAGTTTTCTATCATATGTGTCTTACAATATATAATTATATTGGAATTAACTACACTTCTGCTATTAGCTAATGAACCTAAATGAGCTGATTATTCACTTGCTAAATTCCCTAATTCATATACTTGAATATACTGATTGTCAACAAATTGTTGTTAATTCATCAGTCATGCATTAACAGTCAATTAATTCATCATTATGAGTTTATTAATTAGTTGACTTGGTATTGGTGCTATATGTTATATTTATAGTAATTATATATTTTATATATTTTTTGAAATCAGCCAGTCATGAGTACACATTATTCTAAACAAAAAATTCCCTTCAATATCATAATGTGCAGTAATTTGCCTAAAATAAAGACCGATTCTGCATTTTTTCTCATTAAAAGCATTTTTTTCCCACTCATGTTATGACATTAAAATGGGTTGCGAATGCCATAACGAGCAATGTTTCCACACAAACAGACAAAAACAGACAATTTACTGTTAGACATTTAGAAAATTCAGATACAAATCTGTGCAAAGAAAGAGGAGGGCAGGTGTTGAAGGTTAATGTTGTCAGAAATGGCATTTTTGTCTTTTTAGAGTGAGTTGCATGAGTGATATTAATAGATTTTTTTGTGTGTTAAGGAATGAAAACAAAAGAATAAAAAAATAAACTCTGCCTACTGATTACTTTGTCAAGTAAATAATTTGCATTCTCTCAAACATAGCCTATTACTTTTATAATGGAATTGTATTTTAATTTAAAACATTAAGCATATAGTTTCACATTAAATGCACAATTACTCTGAATGCTTGACCCAAGACATTATCATTTTTTCCAATCAACATAGAAGTTTCTTGCAAAACAACGATGATTTCCATATTTAACAGCAGCATCAGAGTAGATGCCGTCTATTTTGTCTAAAAGAGAAGCATCAGAAGGACCAGTGGTAAACTTGCGAGGGCTAAGACTTTGAGCTAAGACTTTGATTCGCAGGACTGACAACCTTATTATGCGCCGTGCTTGTTATTGATATTACTCTGGGCTCCGTTGCCATGACCACCGCACAAGAGACATTTAATTTTCTCTCCTCCATCATCATTATCTATGAGACCATCTGTTGTGCAAAATGAATTCAGCCTCATTTGCATGACTGATAAGCACATTCTTTATCTATTTAACAGAAGGTCATATGCCATGGGTTTGGAGGCAGCAAAGGAGAGAGACAGAGAGGTTGTGTGTGTGTGTGTGAGTGTGTGTGTTTGTTTAGGGGGTTGGACGAGTAGGAGTGTGAAACATTATTAGCACAGATGTTTATTCTGGTGAGTTGACTGTAGTCGCAACAGCGATTAGCAAGAGGGCTAAACGGGGTCCTCATTTCACTATACTAAAACACCAATTCTGACTGGGTGATTCTCATTCCTAGTACATGCATGAAACTCCTACTCTGTATCAAATCAGCCATGCTTGCACAAAAAGCATATAGGAATTTGAATACATGTGCATTATTCATTCAAACCCATAATAGGATGCTTAGGCGAACACTCGCCTAATTCACCCTCTTGAATTATGGGAATTATTAAGGTTTTCTGTTTTTTTTTTTTCTGCCAGTCTTGAAATGAACTGCTTGTTATTTCAGTACTTTGCATTTCCCAGTTTCTGTGAGCATGAAATCATTTAATCGTCTTTGCTATGGTAAATTTACGTTCTGAATCCGGTAATGTTCGATTCACTAATCTTTAGCAGTCGTATTTGATTTCAGCTGTAAGTGGCACGAATGTCATATGAACTAAATGTCTATTTTTGCGTGCTGTCTGTTGTGTGGCGGGCTATTAAACCTGACCTAGTTCCTAAAATACATGTGTGCTGTAGCTGTACAGCCTCCTCATATCAAAGCCAGAATGCCTATTACACTCATCTGCTGTATTTCTCAAACAGCCTCCACTTCCAGCTGTGTTCCAGCTATTTTTCAGCATAATATTGGTGAATGTGAGCTGATGTTCCTTTACCCAGGGCTCCTCTTCTCACTGTCTTTCCCATTAGCATCACAGCTCTGAGGTTGCAGCTTTCAGCACCAGGCGCTGTCCACTCCATGAGCAATCAGAAACCTTTGGTTTCAGTCCACCAATGCAAAAATATAGAGAAGAATATATATAGAGAAGAATGAAGGTGCCACCATAGCCAGATTTTAACCTGTAAACAACTACATTTAAATTAATGATACATTATTTTCTTCAGAACTTTGGCTATTTTTCTGGCAAGGTTCTATCAAAGATCTCCCAGTAAGGTTAATAGAATACTAGAATATATAATATAGACAGAGAGGTTTCTGTAAGTACGTTTTTTATATTGAAAGAGGTTTTATATATATATATATATATATATATATATATATATATATATATATAATGACCAGTCTTAAAGGGAAAAAAAATAGATGACTAACTTGTAAGACTCTAAACCTTTAATGCAACCGGCCTCTGGTCATTAATAGCGTTCCCAAAACATTAGCACAATAACATTATTTATGCATCATTCAAGGAATGGTTTTCCGAAACGTTTTTATTTGTTACATTTTTAAACTACTAACATAAAATTAACATTCCCATTATGTTTGCAGATGATCAAATGCAATCTTTCCTTAATGTTTTCAATGTTGTTCGCATAAAATAAATAAATAAACATTTAAAAAAATGTTTGGAATGTTCAGAGAACATTTAGAAATAATGTTTTAGTAACTTGATGGGAACATTTATTAAAACGTTCTTTTACAACATAGCTAACTTTAAACCGGCAAACAATGAAAATACAGTTAATGTTTTCACTTTATTTTCTCAGAAATTTGGCTTATGTTCTGGCCTATTATGCTATTATGGGGACCTATTATGCTCCTTTTTACAAGATGTAATATAAGTCTCAGGTGTCCCTAGAATGTGTCTATGAAGTTTCATCTTAAAATACTCCACAGATCATTTATTATTCCATGCTGAAAATGACAATTTTTAACAGAATCAAAAGCATGCCGTTTTTGTGTATGTATCTTTAAATGCAAATGAGCTGCTGCTCCCCACCCACTTCTCCAGAAGAGGGCTGTACATTTACAGCTCTGCCTTGGATACTATACCAAAACAAAACAAAACAACTGTTTGGTCTTGATTATCATGTCTATCGCGCTCACGCTCATCATTTTAATATGGTTTTGTGAGCACACATCTCTGTGTGTGTGCACTTAAAGTGTCAAATACACTCAAAGTTATGTCAAATAATTATGACTGTGAACGTAAACAGCTGGGAAAGAAATCGCATGTGTATATTAGATCTGTGTGACAGCAGCATAATATACAGAACCTACTGCTATCTGTGCTGGTCATTTGAATTAAACAACAAAATAAAAACAGAAAGTCATATCTCTGTTTTTTCTCATATCTCATATCTTAGCTCCTCGCCACACTCAGGGGAGGAGCTAAGATAATAAGGCAGAGATTGTTACCAGTCATGTGCAGGCCTGGTCCTATGTGATGTCACATTGGAGTAAATTCCTGATTGGCTCATTTTAAGACAACCATTGTGATTTATGGGGAAAATAACAAACAGAGAGGATGGATATTCTCCACAATAGGGTGCACACACTGCAGACACATAATTATGTGTATAAAACAATATAAAAGTGACTTTTGCATATTAGGTCCTCTTTAAAGTTAAGAACAAATATCTTCCAGAAACAGAAGGTTTGTTCAGAGTCGTCTGGTCTGCCAATCCCAAAATGTTATCGCCACAATGTTATTTATGCATCATTCAAGGAAGATTTTTTTTTTTTTGTGAAACATTTTTATTTCAACATTCACCTAATGCTTTATAAATGTTACTTCTAGAACATTCAAAAGTATAACATTCCCATAATGTTTGCAAAATGAAACTTTGCCTTAATGTTGTTTGCATAAACAAGAAAAAAAAAAAACTGGATGTTTTGAATTTTCAGATGTTTTTTTTTTATTTTATTGAATGGGAAAGTTATTAAAGCATTCTTAGAACATATTACATATAATAAACATGCCACGGTAGCCAAATTGTATTATTATTAATATTATTATTTTTTTATCAGTAAACAATGGAATTAAAAGTAATGCAATCGTTGAAACGGAATAATAAGTGGAATCACTTAGATATGAGTGATTTGCTAATTTAGTTGTTTATTTTACAAAATGTAAAATTATTCAAAGAGGCCACTGCTGGGGCAAGACACTCCCCTGGGTAAATCTTCACAGAATATATAAATTATGTAATTCTTATTAATATTTATATATATGAACTGTCATTAATTTAAAATACTAAATCATCTATTCTATTTAAAATGCCATTTTGACAATTTAGGTGAAGAATTAAATGAGAAACAGAGCAGAATCCCAGATTTTAAAGATAAATTTATTCTATGACTTCTATGAATATTTATATATTCAATTGACCATGTTTTAATTGAAGATATGCCAATTAAAAGCAACACTATGAATTTAAATTGAATGGGTTCACTCAATTAACCTATAGGTTTAAATGAAACGTTAAGATGTCTGAAATGTACATGAAATTCATGGAAATACTAAATAATAACCCCATTAATTACAAGTGTTAACTTTAAAAAGAGTAACTCTAGTAACAACATGTCACTCAAAGCCTTCTGTGGCAATTTTGGTGGCCCAGGGGCAAATTTTATATTTTTATTTAAAAAACAAAACACAAAAAAAAAAAAAATATATATATATACTGTATATATATAATGTTTGGCATTTTCTGGCTGACGCAGAGCTCCTGCGTGCGTCTTTCACAGTTACCACACAACTTAGTGTCAGGATGATGAACAGCCCAGTGATTACATTCACACACAATCATCCATCTCACACAAAACCAAGCACTTTATCTTTAATCACTTCCCTGTCAGTTATTTGATGTCATGTGTTCACGGATATCTTGTTTTCTAATCACCTTCTAATCTCATATAATCATTTTTTCTTTTCAGCATCAGTGGATTAAAGATAAATAAACTGGATTGTCAGAAGAAAAAAATGAATTCTTGAGTTGAATAATAGCACATAAAGCAGTAATCAATGAAACGCATAATCACTTAAATCAAATGACAATTGAGCTGACAATAGAATGGCAATTTAGCCACAGAATTAAAATGGAAACAAATGCTGAAATGGAATCTCTTGAGTGATTTGGAACATTCTACTGTACATAGACGGCAGATTACAGCACACACAAGAACCACAGTGCAACAACTGATTCCAAAGGAAGCAGACAAAATTGATCTTATAAGCCTGAAAATACAAAGCAAACCAAACGAGGAGTGGAACATGATCAAATAAGGAAAAATAGGAACAGAAACAGGAGCAAAACACGACACAGAACAGTCCAGAATCCTGACATTACGCCCCCTCCCTCCTTGCGCAGTCGAAACTACATGGGGAGGGTCGGGTGGGAACTTGGGAGGAGGTTCCGGAGGAGGACAGACACCCGGGAGGGGGACGGCAGACAGAGACCAGGGAGGTGACGATGGAGGGAGGAGCCAGGGAGGAGACAGGAGGGGCTTGCAGCAGGAGGAGCCCAGCTGGACCCAGGCCACAGCCATAATGTCAACCCACGTTGAAGCCGACGGAGGGAGGAGCCATGGAGGTGGAATGGCCGCCGACTCCAGGGGGCTGACCAACGGCGGCAGAGCAGGTGGGGGAGGAATCCGAGGCGGAGACGGAGAGCCAACGAGCCAGGGGGATGCCAAGGATCCAGGGGGCCAGGGTGGAGCCGAAGGCTCTGGCGACCAAGGCGGAGGCAGAGACTTAAATACAGATCTATAATAAATAGATCTATCTATCTATCTATCTATCTATCTATCTATCTATCTATCTATCTATCTATCTATCTATCTATCTATCTATCTATCTATCTATCTATCTATCTATCTATCTATCTATCTATCTATCTATCTATCTATCTATCTATCTATCTATCTATCTATCTATCTATCTATCTATCTATCTATCTATCTATCTATCTATCTATCTATCTATCGGAGATCCGCGGTGGAGCCGGAGCGACTGAGGACCAAGGTGGAGCTGGCGGGAGGAAGGAGCCCAATAGAGCTGG
>NW_015539832.1:116360-147853 GCF_001515605.1 Sinocyclocheilus anshuiensis | reverse complement strand
ACTGTTTCCTGATCCTGGTAGAGTAGACTACAATGCCGGCTGTTCTGACTCACAGACTGTAAGTACGTTTTTTATATTGAAAGAGGTTTTATATATATATATATATATATATATATATATATATATATATATATAATGACCAGTCTTAAAGGGAAAAAAAATAGATGACTAACTTGTAAGACTCTAAACCTTTAATGCAACCGGCCTCTGGTCATTAATAGCGTTCCCAAAACATTAGCACAATAACATTATTTATGCATCATTCAAGGAATGGTTTTCCGAAACGTTTTTATTTGTTACATTTTTAAACTACTAACATAAAATTAACATTCCCATTATGTTTGCAGATGATCAAATGCAATCTTTCCTTAATGTTTTCAATGTTGTTCGCATAAAATAAATAAATAAACATTTAAAAAAATGTTTGGAATGTTCAGAGAACATTTAGAAATAATGTTTTAGTAACTTGATGGGAACATTTATTAAAACGTTCTTTTACAACATAGCTAACTTTAAACCGGCAAACAATGAAAATACAGTTAATGTTTTCACTTTATTTTCTCAGAAATTTGGCTTATGTTCTGGCCTATTATGCTATTATGGGGACCTATTATGCTCCTTTTTACAAGATGTAATATAAGTCTCAGGTGTCCCTAGAATGTGTCTATGAAGTTTCATCTTAAAATACTCCACAGATCATTTATTATTCCATGCTGAAAATGACAATTTTTAACAGAATCAAAAGCATGCCGTTTTTGTGTATGTATCTTTAAATGCAAATGAGCTGCTGCTCCCCACCCACTTCTCCAGAAGAGGGCTGTACATTTACAGCTCTGCCTTGGATACTATACCAAAACAAAACAAAACAACTGTTTGGTCTTGATTATCATGTCTATCGCGCTCACGCTCATCATTTTAATATGGTTTTGTGAGCACACATCTCTGTGTGTGTGCACTTAAAGTGTCAAATACACTCAAAGTTATGTCAAATAATTATGACTGTGAACGTAAACAGCTGGGAAAGAAATCGCATGTGTATATTAGATCTGTGTGACAGCAGCATAATATACAGAACCTACTGCTATCTGTGCTGGTCATTTGAATTAAACAACAAAATAAAAACAGAAAGTCATATCTCTGTTTTTTCTCATATCTCATATCTTAGCTCCTCGCCACACTCAGGGGAGGAGCTAAGATAATAAGGCAGAGATTGTTACCAGTCATGTGCAGGCCTGGTCCTATGTGATGTCACATTGGAGTAAATTCCTGATTGGCTCATTTTAAGACAACCATTGTGATTTATGGGGAAAATAACAAACAGAGAGGATGGATATTCTCCACAATAGGGTGCACACACTGCAGACACATAATTATGTGTATAAAACAATATAAAAGTGACTTTTGCATATTAGGTCCTCTTTAAAGTTAAGAACAAATATCTTCCAGAAACAGAAGGTTTGTTCAGAGTCGTCTGGTCTGCCAATCCCAAAATGTTATCGCCACAATGTTATTTATGCATCATTCAAGGAAGATTTTTTTTTTTTTGTGAAACATTTTTATTTCAACATTCACCTAATGCTTTATAAATGTTACTTCTAGAACATTCAAAAGTATAACATTCCCATAATGTTTGCAAAATGAAACTTTGCCTTAATGTTGTTTGCATAAACAAGAAAAAAAAAAAACTGGATGTTTTGAATTTTCAGATGTTTTTTTTTTTATTTTATTGAATGGGAAAGTTATTAAAGCATTCTTAGAACATATTACATATAATAAACATGCCACGGTAGCCAAATTGTATTATTATTAATATTATTATTTTTTTATCAGTAAACAATGGAATTAAAAGTAATGCAATCGTTGAAACGGAATAATAAGTGGAATCACTTAGATATGAGTGATTTGCTAATTTAGTTGTTTATTTTACAAAATGTAAAATTATTCAAAGAGGCCACTGCTGGGGCAAGACACTCCCCTGGGTAAATCTTCACAGAATATATAAATTATGTAATTCTTATTAATATTTATATATATGAACTGTCATTAATTTAAAATACTAAATCATCTATTCTATTTAAAATGCCATTTTGACAATTTAGGTGAAGAATTAAATGAGAAACAGAGCAGAATCCCAGATTTTAAAGATAAATTTATTCTATGACTTCTATGAATATTTATATATTCAATTGACCATGTTTTAATTGAAGATATGCCAATTAAAAGCAACACTATGAATTTAAATTGAATGGGTTCACTCAATTAACCTATAGGTTTAAATGAAACGTTAAGATGTCTGAAATGTACATGAAATTCATGGAAATACTAAATAATAACCCCATTAATTACAAGTGTTAACTTTAAAAAGAGTAACTCTAGTAACAACATGTCACTCAAAGCCTTCTGTGGCAATTTTGGTGGCCCAGGGGCAAATTTTATATTTTTATTTAAAAAACAAAACACAAAAAAAAAAAAAATATATATATATACTGTATATATATAATGTTTGGCATTTTCTGGCTGACGCAGAGCTCCTGCGTGCGTCTTTCACAGTTACCACACAACTTAGTGTCAGGATGATGAACAGCCCAGTGATTACATTCACACACAATCATCCATCTCACACAAAACCAAGCACTTTATCTTTAATCACTTCCCTGTCAGTTATTTGATGTCATGTGTTCACGGATATCTTGTTTTCTAATCACCTTCTAATCTCATATAATCATTTTTTCTTTTCAGCATCAGTGGATTAAAGATAAATAAACTGGATTGTCAGAAGAAAAAAATGAATTCTTGAGTTGAATAATAGCACATAAAGCAGTAATCAATGAAACGCATAATCACTTAAATCAAATGACAATTGAGCTGACAATAGAATGGCAATTTAGCCACAGAATTAAAATGGAAACAAATGCTGAAATGGAATCTCTTGAGTGATTTGGAACATTCTACTGTACATAGACGGCAGATTACAGCACACACAAGAACCACAGTGCAACAACTGATTCCAAAGGAAGCAGACAAAATTGATCTTATAAGCCTGAAAATACAAAGCAAACCAAACGAGGAGTGGAACATGATCAAATAAGGAAAAATAGGAACAGAAACAGGAGCAAAACACGACACAGAACAGTCCAGAATCCTGACATTACGCCCCCTCCCTCCTTGCGCAGTCGAAACTACATGGGGAGGGTCGGGTGGGAACTTGGGAGGAGGTTCCGGAGGAGGACAGACACCCGGGAGGGGGACGGCAGACAGAGACCAGGGAGGTGACGATGGAGGGAGGAGCCAGGGAGGAGACAGGAGGGGCTTGCAGCAGGAGGAGCCCAGCTGGACCCAGGCCACAGCCATAATGTCAACCCACGTTGAAGCCGACGGAGGGAGGAGCCATGGAGGTGGAATGGCCGCCGACTCCAGGGGGCTGACCAACGGCGGCAGAGCAGGTGGGGGAGGAATCCGAGGCGGAGACGGAGAGCCAACGAGCCAGGGGGATGCCAAGGATCCAGGGGGCCAGGGTGGAGCCGAAGGCTCTGGCGACCAAGGCGGAGGCAGAGACTTAAATACAGATCTATAATAAATAGATCTATCTATCTATCTATCTATCTATCTATCTATCTATCTATCTATCTATCGGAGATCCGCGGTGGAGCCGGAGCGACTGAGGACCAAGGTGGAGCTGGCGGGAGGAAGGAGCCCAATAGAGCTGGTGGGATGGAGCAACGAGGTGCAGCCGGAGGAGCGGAGTCTTGAGGCGATGGCGGGTCGATGCCCGACCAAGGCGAAGCCGGAGGGACGATGGAGCCCGGTGGAGCTGGTGGATCGACAGGTGATGGTGGAGGCGAGGGAGCTAGGAGCCGAGATGGAGCCGCTGGGTCTACGGGCCGAGGCGGAGTCCGGGCCTCGGAGGCCGGAGGCGGAGGTGAAGGATTCTCCAGCCATGGCGACGCTGGAGGATGGCAGACCCGCGGACCTAGCACCGTATTGATGGTGGGCTGAGGGCAAGAAGAGGGGCTGCCAGACGACAGCGGTGGAGGAGGCTGGAGCCGGTGGGAGGGCGGGCATTTGTGAGCCTCCGGACATTCAGGGCTAAACTCTAGATCGGGAGCCCACCCTCTAGGCTGAACATGGGAACAGGATGGCTCTCTGGAGGAGCGGACACTTGGGGGCGCTCTGGACTGGATTCGGGTACTGGAGCCCTCTCTTCTTCGGTGTGGCACATTCGCCGCGCCATACTCAGCTCACCCTCAGCTGCGGTGCAGGGGGCGGAGCTCCTCTCCGCGCTCACACCGTCCGCGGCTTTCTCCCTCGTGACGGGCATTGTCGCCAGGTCTCGCACCTGGTCTGACGGGTTCAGCTCTACGTCTGTGGAGATCCTCTGCTCAGTCGCTCGGCTTTGCGCTGGCTCACTGATCGCGGCGGGAAATGACTCTCCGTCAACGGTGGGCTCGGGCTGATGCTCCGCATCGCGGGGAGATGGAGGGCTGGGCTCTGGGTCGGGAGTGGTACCGTTTCTCGCCAGTATCCACTCCACAAAGCCGGTGAAATCCGCTCGAGGACCATCTTCGGACGACGGCACTCTGCACTCGATGTTTAGACTGCCGTCGTAGAACGCACTGAGTGCGTCGTCCGTGTAGCTGGTGGTGCTTGCTAGCAGCTGGAACAGTCTCGTATGGTCCTCAAGTGATCTCTCCCCCTGCTCCAGCAGGAGGAGGAGATATTCCGGGTGAAGGAGGGCATCCATGAGGGAACAACGGAGACAAAAACACTGGGTAAAAGGCGGAATCAAAAACGGAGGGAACACACGGCGGTAACTGTGTTGGTCAGGTCTTCTGTCACGTTACGCTGCTGTGTGAAGAACGTAGGAGACACGGAGTAGCATTCACAGTCTTTAATGATGAAAACATGGGATAATCCACAATAGGAGCTGGGCAAACACACATAGAAACAAGTAGACCTGACAGAGACATACTGCACAGACTGGGACTTAAATACAGGGGATGATTGGGGAAACACAGGTGCATGGGATGACTAATCAAACTAAATGAGGAGAGGAACATGACCAAATAAGGAAACATTTTCGAACAACCTAGTATGAGAGCCTGTACTAGTACACCCCCAAAACAAAATCAAGACTTTGTAAAAGAGCATAATAGGACCCCTTTAATGTTTTCACTATAAAACATATAAAACCTTTAGAAAACTGGACATTTTGGATGTTCATGGAACATTCAGCACAAATGTTTTCATAATGGGAACATTATCAAAATATTCTTAGAACATAAACACAGCATGCCGACATAAAGCGCCGTTGCGCTTCAGACGTCCCGAGTTCGAGTCCCGGCTCGCGGACCTTACCTGATCCCATCCCCCCTTTCTCTATCCCACCTCGCATCCCGTCTTAAAATAGGCCTACTGTCCTATCCAAAAAAAAAAAAGTTATCTGGTCTTTAATAACCTTCCTAAAACATTGGCGCAAAAACATTATTTACACAATTCAAGTAATGTTTTTTTTCTTTTCCCGAAACGTTCTTATTTGGACATTCATCAACGTTTTGTAAATGTTACTACTAGGTACTTGTTTTAAACCGTTCAGAGAACATTATAATAAAAAACATTATATCACATTATTAAAACATTTAGAAATCTGTACATTTTGAACGTTCAGAGAAAATTAGAACGAATGTTTCCATAACTTAACGGGAACGTTATCAAAACATTTGATTTATTTATTTTTTTGCTAGCTGGGATATGACTTACCAGCCCAACACATGGACTGTGTGGATGTGCGTGGTGCGGATATACGGATAGCATCGCTTTTGTCTGGGAGGAGACAGATCTATCTGCAGGAGAAGGGGAGGTTGGCTGCTTCTTAAGCCAGTTATCTTAGCGCTCCACGCTGCTGGTGCTCTGCCAGCGCTCACAGCCCTGACGACATTAATGAGTCCAGCGAGTCCCGCTCTCTTCTGCAGGCAAATGATGGACGTATGCATGAGATTCCCTGATACTATCCCAAATTATCACACACACACACACACTCAGAGCGCAAGGCCTATAGGAAGCAGTGATGCTGCGAGCTACACACCCGAACACGACACACACAGCGCAGGGAAGGGAGATAGAGCAAATTTAGTCCATGATACAGAGAAGGCAAACGCATTCTAATCATTCGCGCCTGTGGCACCGGGATGGTTGGAGGTCTGGGTGCTGAGCTGAGGATGCAGGCATCACGTTGATGGTAAGCGCTTCGCATTTCGGCTCTGACTCACGTACAGCTGTTTTTTTCTTTCTTTCTTGTCTTTCTCTATGGCGGCCGCGTCCTCGCATCCTTTTGCTCCGCCTCATTGGTGCTTCCCCCATTCCTTGGTCTCTCTCTCTCTCTCTCTCTCTCTCTCTCTCTCTCTCTCAGAGCTCCAGGCCAATTGGTTGCCTGCCTTCCACCGTTATCTGCTCTCTCCCTTCTTCGGCTGTCTCCGCGTCTCTCCTCTTCCTCTGTCTTCCTTCAACTCGTGAAGAATGATTAGCATACGGGAGGCGAGAGGAACTTTCCAGCGCGAGTGAACAGGAGAACAAGTGCGCAAAAGGAAGGACGCTGGAAAATACCATCAGCAAGCGATTGGAAAGTTTGAGCGAAGAGCACATTTCCAGACTGGTGGGTCACTCGTGATTTTATTTCTGGCTGGATTGCGTTGCAGACATTGCTCTGATTGAAGAGTTGAGCGTGTACAGCGCGTGTGTTTATTAGTTGGTGTAGTGCAGGTGTTACCAGACTCTTAGAAATGAGCTTATAGTGACAGTGACCTATTGTAATAAGGTTTATGTAGTCATATTAAACAGTTACTTTCATATCTGAAAATGTAGGGAAAAAAACGTTTTTACAACGTAATTAGAATGATTGCTCAGTATACAAATGAACATTCTTAAATCAATATGCATTTACTTGAGAAGGAAAATTAATTGCTTAAGTTCGGAATTCTTGTTTTCTGAAGAATTTATCAAAATTAAGTGGGTTTATGCTTAAAAAAATTGCCAGTAGACATCCCCCCCCTTTGAATAAAGTTTATTTTCCCGACCTATTGGCATATATATGTATGTTTTTCTTGTTTAAAGCATAAACTCTTATTTTTTATTATTTTTTTTATAGTAAGTGTTATTGATAAATAACAAGACTTGATATCTTAAGTCATTTTAAATGCAAAACGACAAAAATACAAATCTTTTTTTTTTCAGTGAAAGTATGGTGGGATGATTAAATGAGAATATTGAATGATTGAAGTTCAGAAGATTATAGTTTGGTTTTCTGTGATCCTACTATACAATTTTTTTCCCAGTGCACAGTCATTTGCTCTGTATCAAGAACTACTACATTACAAGTACTGCTACTGCATTAGTGTTGTACAGCAAGCAGCCATATACTTTGTGTTAGCATGCTGCTCAAAGAGTCATCCATGCTAATGTGGATGTTGTGAGAGGTAAACATGTCTCGCAGGTAACGAGCTGTTGGGCTTGTTCTCCAGAAGCTTCTGTGGGCTTGGTTAGTTGTGTGAAATGGCACTGCACTACAGTCCATATGGTTCTGGGTTGGACTTGCAGTACAAAGGCTGGACTATTCGAAACATGCATTGTTATCTGTGCGCTGCTGGGAAACTTCAGTTTTCTTGAGACAAGTGAAACTGAGCTGTTTTCAAGGAAGAACGCATGGACATGTCTTCATAAGAAAGTGGTTTTCTTATGTAGTGGTCATATTTGTATAGACAATTTTTCCTCATTACATATCAGATAGATTTGTGTCACTGAGCATTCCTTATCCCAGCTCATATATTTTGAGTGACACATTTGCTTTGCATACTTGTAATTCTTTATCTTGAAGTAACATCAGCATAACTGGTTGATCATGATATTTATAAGAAACTGCGAAACAGAAACCTTTCCTTCGGTTGTCTGCTAAGTGATGTGAAGCAAACGATCTTTTACGTTGCATGATGTAACTCAATCCAGCACTGTACTGGAGTCTGGAACTGAGACAGAGTGCACTTTGTTTTGTCTTAATGATCTATATTGTAAGACTCACACACTCTACTCTCGCTGTGAGTGAAAGGACAATGTATGGCATGTGCTAATATCAAAATAGTGGAAATGTACATTGCTTTCTGGTATGTACATACAGACATTGACATACATACTGAAAATTAGAAGCATTTTATTCTATATTGAGCCATTTCTCAATGAAAATTCAATCCATCCAGCATACAATTTCGGAATTGTTTGGAAAACCAGGATGCAAATGTGATTGAGTTTACTTTATTGTATATCATTCTCTGTGTTGAATATGCAATATCTTTAATGAATATATGATTTAACTAGATATATCATATCATATCATATCATATCATATCATATCATATTATATTATACACAACAGTTCATTCTGGTCCTCAAATCTGATTGGCTGAGAGGTCTTTCCACCCATGAGATATTCACCCAGTATCACTACAGGAACCGTTGTCACAGAATGTAGTTTTAAGAGTTTTTTAGGTGATAATATAATTGCTTAGACTTCAAATGTGCGGTTTGTTAATGTCTATTTCAAAATTTGCGTTGACGTTTTCAGAGATGTGAGCTCCAGAAGTCAGCAGCCATTCTGCGCTCATAAACCCGCCGAGAGCGCCTCACCTCGGCCAGATCTTCTGGAATTTGCCACTGGCTCTGATGTGGTTAAACATGATATTGGTTTTGGGTAAATTTAACGGGCAGTCTTTGGTCTCATTAATCTATTATTTGTTCCAGAGCAAATAGTTTAGGCTGAGGGCAAATTTATTTAACTTTAATGCTGTATATCAGAAAAACTGTCTTTGTACTTTTGACTGCCTACAGCTGAATCTCAACCATGCTGATATACAGCAATATCACAAGGCTGCTTATTGCTATTACAATTGATAAGCTTTAGTTTGTGATTCTTAGGCCCCGTCCACACAGAGACGCGTTTAGCTGTATACAGTGAGCTCATGATGCTGTGAATATACTGTTTAATTGGAATAGTTTCCTCAAAAGTAAATTCTGTCATTATTTGCTCAGTCTCATCACTTCAAATACATTTTTATGAGGAACATGAAGGCAGAAATTCAGTTGAATGCATGCAATTAAGCTTCATACAAAGACTCTCATATTTGGAGGGGAAGATAATCAATGAATAATGACTGAAATATCAGTGTATTCCCTGCACAAAGCTTTCACATGACTTCAGAGTTGTTGAATTGACTACTACTGTTATAGTTTATGGTGTTTTTCTTTACAGATGTGGAGTTATGAAACCTGTTTTATTCAGTTTGCCTAAAAGCAAATCACACTTCTCATAGAAAACCATTCAATCAATTTAGTTTAAATAGTCTTTTAGCATCATGTGCGGAATTCTTTTATTTATTTATTTATTTTTCTAGTGTTTTTATTCTTTTTTATTGGTACAAAAATGGTCTTTCGAAGGTTTCTTTATTTAGTAAGTAAACTAAATTGACTACCAAAATGTTTAATAAACATTGAACAAAATGTTTTTAATTTTATCTTATGTGAAAAATCTACTTTCATAGTGTAGCTAATTTAGCTTTTGTTTATGGTGAAGTTAAAATGTAAAAAGCCAAAATAAATAAATATGGCTTATGTAAGAAAATGATGAATGAAAAACAAATTATTTTGATTGACATTGAATACAATTTTAATGTTTAAACCAAACCATGTTTTTTTTTTTTTTAATTTATTTATTATTATTATTTTTTTTACGTTGGTCCAAACCATAATTTGGATGTATAGAAAGACCTGCGGTTATGTATTTGTGGGTGCAAATTCCTTAAACAATCTTTCTGAAGGAGTCGCTTCTTAGCGAT
Source organism: Sinocyclocheilus anshuiensis (assembly GCF_001515605.1). Taxonomy (NCBI): domain Eukaryota; kingdom Metazoa; phylum Chordata; class Actinopteri; order Cypriniformes; family Cyprinidae; genus Sinocyclocheilus; species Sinocyclocheilus anshuiensis. Next base: position 137,978 of record NW_015539832.1, on the reverse strand, counting down.
TTACCATAGTTTGTAAGCAAAGAAAAGTTTCGAAAGTGCGTAAGCGAAGAAATAGCAAACGTGTGTTGGATGTTTCCATAGATATTTTTTGACCAAAACAACTCCAATAGGTATTTAACTATCACTTTAATTTTAGGAGTACATTAAGATGGTCTACACTAATAAATAATTGTATAAGCATTTATTTTGGTGGTTCAGATAAATCAAATTGATTAAATCAGTGACTCAATTATTCAAAATTACTGAATAGTCACTGAATAGTATTGGCTGTGAACAGGTGACGGAGAAACGGCTGATGTTTATTAGGCGTGAAGGCCACATCAGTAATTGCGATCACGATTTCTATGCGTGACGTTCAACCATCCATTCATTCCCCATCATAATCCATATTAAAACATGATCTACATCTGAATAGCTCGGCCAGTTAAAAATCAATCTTGACTTTGGTGCAGGGCTGTATGGGAGAGTGTGGAGTGTGAAGTAGACGGGTGATTAATACCAGCGCTCACCTACTGGCACAACACACACCCGCGGGCGTTCATCTCACCTGATCGCACGACAGTCACGCGTGTCAGAAACACAGGGGTTTGCATGATTTATGGGCTCTGCAGGCCTGTGGAGTGAGACGCACTGCCAGCACTAGAGCCACCGCCGGTTAGTCATCGCTGTGTGGTGTCACGTTCAGCGGAAGAGGAGGAGGATTACCGCTGCCTTTCTTTGAGGGCTCAAGCGTCCTCTGACCAGGCTTTGTGGAACACTGCTTTAAGAGAGGATGCTTTCAGTGCATCCTGATGTTGCGCTCTTCTTTAGAGCACTGCGGGAATTGTGTCTGAAAGCTTTGGGAATCTACGCCAGCGGATGTTGGGGAGGGACGTCATTTGGTTTGATTTCACTTGACTGATTAACTTGACCTCAGTGCAGGCTTCACTTCGTCATGCACTAAATACTGGGTTACAGTTTATTTTAAGGTGATGTTATTACAATGTAACTACACAAATAAGTACTGAATAATAATAATGAACTATATGCACTGACTATACACTAAAATGTATTTTTTGAAATAAAATAAAACAAAAATTAATGGAGTACATTTTACAAGAAAATACTATTTCAGTTTTTCTACTTCTACTAAAATTTCATGTTTAATTCAGTGTTACTTGCCGTTTCTTTTGTGAAATTTACTTGAAATCCTAATAGGTAAACCTACCTATTTATTGATTGATTGATTTGTAGTGTTAAGATTAGGATTTGATTTAGGTTAGTTTCTTGTGATTATGCATATTGTGTAATTCCGTTACCTTAAAATAACTTGTTACCAAATAGGGCTTTTGAAATTATATATGGTAACCTAAAAATGTTAACATAACATAAAATGTAATATAAAAACTACATTTAAAAACAAAAATGCCAGAAGGTCCAGTATACACACTGATAACTGGATGTGAGGAGGTCATTTAACATCTTTTGAGATGTTTCTCATTAAAGCCTTTTAGTTACTAAAAATAGTATGCATTTTACAGTACATACTGTGCAGTGTTCAGTAAGTGTAAGCTGTAGTATTGCATTCTGAACGTAACCACTGTGAGGAATACTATATCCCACAATGCAATGCACTCAACTTCACCTGAAAACAAACCTACCTGGTGATTAGTCACAGTTTTTATTCAAAATCGGGTTCAAACTTTTTATTTCTGAGGTGAGAACTAGAGTCACTAAATGAAACATGCAATGACAGTGTAGGGTATCAGAGTGAATAAGACAATTTAAGATTTGATCAGATTGGTGTTGAACAACCCAAAGAGCCAAATTCCACAAAGAGGCCCAGGATAACAAGACAACGTCATAAATCTGTCCAGATCCTAGCGCCAGCCAGTCTGAAGCAAGCCTAACCAACCAACTCCACAGTTTTAACAGCTTGCAACATTAACACAAAAGAACACTTATTGATAATCCCGACTCAGGAACAGTGAGGTCATGTGACAACAATGTATCTGAAACATTGAAGGTTATAAAATACTTTTAAAAAGTAGTTATGATAATAGACAATAATGCAGTGTATACTGCACATAGTATACATCAAGCAATACGCTAGTAATCCATTCTGAGCACACTAACATGCCAACGCAAAGGTACGATGTTTGATATGATAGATCCTATACGTTTAATATATACAGTGCCGTGAAAAGGGTTTTGCCCCCTTCCTGTTTTTTTTCATTTTTTGCGTATTTGTATTCACACTTAAAAGATTCAGATCGTCAAACAAATGTTAATATTACACAAAGATAATGCAAGTAAATACAAAATGCAGGTTTTAAATGATGATTTCATTTATTAACGGGAAAAAGCTGTCCAAACCTACCTGGCCCTACTTGAGAAATGAATTGCCCCCTCCTGTTAAATCATGAAAGAACTGTGATGACTCCAGCAAACCACAGTCAGAGCCATTATCCACAAATTGAGAAAACTTGGAACAGTGGTGAACATTCCCAGGAGTGACCGACCTACCAAAATTACTCCAAGAGCGCAACGACGACTCATCCAGGAGGTCATAAAAGAACCCAGAACAACATCTAAAGAACTGCAGGCCTCACTTGCCTCAATTAAGCTCAGTGTTCATGATTCAACAATAAGAAAGAGACTGGGCAAAAACGGCATCCATGGGAGATTTCCAAGGCAAAAGCCATTGCTGACCAAAAACAAAATTTGATTATCTTGATTATTCCCAAGACTTTTGGCCAAATATTCTGTGGACTGATGGGACAAAAGTTGAACTATTTGGAAGGTGTGTGTCCCGTTACATCTGGCATAGTGGCTGAATTAAAACAATTCTGCAAAGAAGAGTGGGCCAAAATATCTCCACAGCGATGTGAAAGACTCATTGCCAGTTATCACAAACGCTTGATTGCAGTTGTTGCTGCAAAGGGTGGCACAACCAGTTATTAGATTTAGGGGGCAATTACTTTTTCACGTAGTGCCAGGCAGGTTTGGACAGCATTTTTCCCTTAATAAATGAAATCATTATTTCAAAACTGCATTTTGTATTTACTCGGGTTATCTTTGTGTAATATTAAAATTTGTTTCATCTGAATCATTTAAGTGTGACAAATATGCAAAAAAAAAACCAGGACTTTTTCACACCACTGTATAGTCAGCCACTGTAATGTGTCAGTCATATGGAGTGTTAATTTTGTTGCTTCTTTCAATATCTTTAAAGGGATAGTTCACCCAAAAATGAAAATTCTGTCATTAATGTCATTTCAAACCCGTTAGACCTTCGTTCATCTTCGGAACACAAATTAAGATATTTTTGATGAAATCCGAGAGCTTTCTGACCCTCCCATAGACGGCAACGAAACTGAAATGTTCTCAGACCCAGAAACGTAGTAAGGACATTGGTAAAATAGTCCATGTGACATCAGTGGCTTAATCACTGAGGGTGAGTTATTAATGACAGAATTTTCATTTTTGGGTGAACTATGCCTTTAATGATTTTTGTTTACAAAGAGTAGGGCTTGCTTGTCTATTAATGACTAAAGCCAAAGCTCCACAATGAACATATAATCTCATTAATTTGAAAGCCACGTTCTAATATCATTCAAAATAAGATTGACTCTACTGTTTTGCAGTTTTACTGAGGATGCTTGTGGTCTGTAGTATTGTGAATATGTTATTTGACTCCATATGATTTATTGCTTGTGTTTTTTGCCATGTTTACATCACTCTGAAATGCATCAACTAAATTAATACATGCAGTTGTATTAAAACTATTCTGCTAGTCAGTATATAATGCTAATAAATTATAAAGATGGTGCTGATAATAATATCTGACCACTTTTTGAGATTTGCTTCTAAGATTTCTTATGTAGCCATTTTTTTGTGCATGTCATTGCATCTCATGTACAGCATGCCTTTGAGCTAATTTGCAGCAGCTGATTGTTTACAGTTTGTTGGCAGTCATACCCATAACTCGTACACTTTGTCACAGGCTATATGAATACGATGCATATTTGGCCACTACATGATATTTGGCTCAGTTTAAATGAGCTGCTTGTGCAGGGTTTGAGCTTTAAAGATGTCGGCAGCATGTGAACTCATGTGAAAAATCATGTGACCACGAATATCACCAACATCATGAGGGTGTCATGCTGTCAACAACTCCCTTACTGCTGGCATGGCTCACTGTGACAGCTTCCATAAATATTCAGGTTAGATATTTTGGGTATAATGTACATAGATATGAATGTTTTCATGTTTGGGAACATTTAACCCATCCATCAGCCAGTGCCATTCTTTGAAAAACAGTCAGAAAATCCCTGGAAATGCTAATTCAAGACTTCCCGCTGGATTTTTAACCTCTGTCTTTGAATGATAACGGCATTCAGTGCATGTCTGCCAATGGAAAGAAGCATTTGAGATGATACGTTATGGAGGCAAAAATAGTCCTCCCCACACAGGGCTAAGATGAGCAAAGCGATATTGGAAAATGATTACAAAACAGCCATCCATAATTCATCAAGCATATTGGTGAGGGCGCAGGACTCTTATTATGGCTGCTCTTTAAATCAGATTTGTCGGTTTTGATCACTGTAAAGTCTTCTAGTCACACGACTGAAATATTGGGCAATTATTACCCTGTCTAATGGATAATTGATTAAGACAAGTGATACCACTGGGACTGAATGTGTAATAGCTGAAGGTAAGAGCACAATCTTGATTTGATGGTTGTTTCAGAGCAGATTTTCTCACCTCATTCTTGCACACATTGTTGGATTTGATTTTGATCAAATGCAAACTGTAATCAGGGATGATGATTGTAAGTTATTGTTATCATTAAGGAACGATGGTTTTCAATTTCTTTTGAGATAGGAAATAAACAATAGATTAGTTGTCAACTAATGGGTTTCCTAATTATTAACCAGGTTTAAATGTGTGGTTACCAATATCTACCAAAAGCCCTTTATCATTACAAATCCTAAACCAAATCACAAAGTGCACTGTTTTAAACCCCAGAATCACGAACTTAACATCTGAATAGTTAACTGAATGCATTCTGGTATTATCACTCCGTTTCAGTGCACATTATAATTGAAGTAAATATTAATAACCCATGACATTTCTCTTTCATTTAATTTGTTACACCGAAAACATTATGAAGTTCAACAACTGCTTAAGTAGCAAATATTGCTGCATTACCCTACATTGCACTCAACATTTTTGTGCTTTTTGCTGAGAAAAGTGGATTGCTGAGATTTACCAGTAACAATGCTGAACTCTCTGATGCCAATATAAGTGTTAAGATGAACAAAACATGCTAAAATTTTATTGGGAAACATCAAAGCATAAACAGAAAGTGCAGTCTGATATTATAATTTCTGATAATTGCTAATGGAAAATGCACTGAATTGGGTGACCAATGACCAAACCCGCTCACTTGGTTGGTCAGAGACTTGCTATACTTCAGTATTTGAGAAATTGCTTTTGGATTTCAATGAAAAATGTTGAAATACTGAGCTGTGTATGAAAAATGTGAGGGCATCACAAAACTCCATAACAGACCAATATTCTTTAAGTAAAGCTTAAACAGTTCATACAGTTTTGACTATTCAGGAGAATGAAAAGCTGAAATGTTGAGATCTGTCAGCCAACAAATGAAGCTCACTTATTGTTGATTGCATCTCTTTTCAGTGTACGAAAACTTTTTTTGTGTGTTGAAATGACTCAGCTAGCTACGAGCGCAATTACTTTGAGCTATCGATTTCTTTCGCCTCTGCTCTTTAGGCTTTCAGAACACCTTGATAGCTCATTTTGACATTTGCAAAATCTGCCTGCCTGTACTGTTTGCAGGCAAGCGATAGGTTGGGCCCCAAATAAAACTTGTTCGACTTTCAGAAAAGCTAACAATTATGAACATCTATACTTAAAAAAAAAAACCAAAAAAACCCCGAATCCTGTCTGAATGATGCGCTGGTCATTGTAGCTCAAGGTAGTTGAGCCATGACTCATGACAGTCATTTTTGCCCTCTGGTGGTTGGGCTATTAAAGGTAATATTATGAAACAATGACATACCCAGAACCTGTTTGTATGCACAAACCATAGTCATACATTTATCAAATACTAAGGTAAGTGCACAGAGAGGTGTGGAGAGAATTGTAAGACCAAGAGACAAAAGTGAGTCCCAGGGGCGCTTTTGTCAGCGGTTTTGTAAAGAGGCGAGTTAGACCCCCAGCTGCATGCTGGAATTGCCCTACTTCCAAAAGCTACCTCTTGCTATTGTTTGTCCTGGATTTACTAAGCACTGAGCCAACAACATTCACAAATCACCTGATATTTTACCCAGTTTTCTTTATTCTGTTGGTCTACTATGGTGGTATATTTCTGGAAACGCAGCAATTTCTTCTAGATGTTAATTTGCAAGGTCTTTTTGTTTCAATAAAAACATGCATGAGGCATTAGAAAACACAAACAGCATCGCCTGTTTTAGCACAGTCTGTTTGAAAGCAGAGGAAGGTGCTGCCCGCGTCTTGCTCTGACCTATTTTTTTACAGCTCTGCCCAACACTTGCTGTGTGGAGCTCCAAAATAGCTCAGTAAGAAAAGTGGTGCAAGCATTTCCATCTTGCATAACAGGCTGATCATTCTTCTGGCCAGCCAAGGCAATGAGAAATAGTGCAGTGTACACTGAGAGTAACACAAGCAGGCGGGTAATTGCATCAGGGCGTTTCCAGACTGTTGTAGTGCCACATTTTCACCAAGTACTGCGAGGCTGGGAGGGGATTCGTCAAACCCTCTTTTTTGACATACCAAGTAATGCTTGTATGCGAGAGCTTATTGCCGTCACACTACACATGTGTGAAATCTAACAGCACTGTTTAAAGGACTAGCAGACTACTGTAGCTTTTTGTTGAGTGTATTAAAAAGAAAGTTAAATAGTCATAGTCATTTTAGGTTCTATCATGTTTACACAACACACTATCTCAAGCATGCTGGTCTCAATTTGTTGATGTTTTCGCCTCATTTCAGAGGACTCTGTAAAGTTGGTTATCATTAAACCTGATTTCTGTGGATTTCATAGCCTTCAGGTTCCCAAATGTGGATATTTTTTTTATCTTTCCCAAATGTGGATCAGCTGCTTTACATCCTGATAAACGTTCATGTCCATGTTTTCTCTCTTGCTCATGGTATACAGCTCTTCTGGATGAATCATTCATAAAGCTATTGCCAACTAAAGTCTTAGGGCTGTTCCTCCTCTGTATTCTCTTTTATATAACCTGAGAATATCTGTAGCACAATTTGGATGGAACACATTTTTTAAACAATGTTTAAGTTACCTTTTTTTTTTTTTTCTCGGACCTCTAAGATTTTATGTACTGACTGGGACAGGATTGTGCTCTGGTCATGTACACTGGATGAGAGCATCACCAAACCCTGTGAAATAACCAAGACATATAAATTATATATCATTTATGTAATTTACCATTATAGTTATGTACATTATAATTGTTATAAAAATTATAAAAGTTATAATTGCTACTATAGCAGTCTGTCAATACAAATGACTGGATTCTTCTTATTGATCAAATTAAATTTTTACGCCAGATGGATGCTAACAGCACAGAGTAAAATGTAGCTTTTGTTATGGTACACTGAAAAAAAAAAACTATTGACAAAAAAAAAGTTGATTAGTTTTTTCCTGAAGTTATATGTATGGTTTAGGTCATCAAATTGTTTATTTTTGTTGTAATATTAATTTTCCCAAAGGGAAAAAAAATTACATACATGCAAAGTAAAAAGATTATTTATTATAAAGACTATATGCTTAATACATTTTTAAGCCAAAATGTTACTTAGTGAAGGCGAATATAATTATTTTATTTTATTTATTTATTTGCTTTTTAACACAATTTCGCCATAAGAAAAAGCTACATTTTCATTTTCTTCTGTTATGTAATTCTGTAAAGAAAAAAAAAAAGAAAAAAACTGAAAAATGAATAAAACCTACAATAATTAACAAAAGCTACACATCAACTGCACATCAACACTTTGATGTCAAGCCAAATCAAAATACTATTTGAAAAAAAAAAGAACAGTACTTTTCTATGGAAAGTGTTATTTGTTTTTAGACAAGCTTAACAAAACCGGTATAAACCTGGAAACCACGATTTCCGATTAGACCAATATAAAAATGCTCTTTAAATAAATGACACATTGTTTCACTTTTTTTTTCCGTTTATGCGAAGGTCAAAATAAATGTTCTGAAAAAAGAAAGTATCACAGATATTCCAGTACAGATAGACTCATTTCAATTTGTCACCCATGAGTAGGTAATTCAGTTGTTACAATTGTTTTGTAAAGAAATTCATGGGATTAATATCATACAGTGCATCTTTAAAACAGAAATGTACCTCAGCTCAGTCATCATCAATCCTGTCTGAATAGGTCTTGTTTGGTATGTGGTTCTTACTGTCTCCATGTCTGTGAATTAGCACTTTACTGTTGGTGTTGGTGTTGTACGGCTCACTGGTTTGTGGTGAAGGACATTAGAATCTGTCATGCCTGGCAGGCGGCCCTCTCTGGATACATCTGCCCGAGTGCTGCAGATCCTCTCAGGATGTGTGCTGTGCTGCTGTGGGCTATTTCATCTGAGTCAGTGTGGATGTGTCTGAGACTCCATTGTGACTATAGACCAGGCGACATCAGGGGATTTCATTTCCAAAACTCTTGACATTCATAAGCTTGCTAACCGCTAATCCACATCTGTGCAAGGCAACCCATCAACCAGCTGCTGAGCATGCAGGGGAACTGTGTGAATGACTGACTGAAACAATTTTTCAGCATCTAAAAGAATATGAGGTGTATGTTGTGGCTCTATGGGATTTTTTTAACTCATTTAAAAAAAAATATATAAATAAAATAAAAAACAGTTTGTCGATCACTTAAAGATCACAGTAAAGTAACAGCACACCTCTCCTCAACAAGACACTTGATTTGAGGAATCCTTCATGTCCAGAGCATGAACTGTGCTGAACCAGTTATACACTGATGCTTAATACTAAAGCACTATTACATGAGCATGAGAGTGTATTTTACACAGCAATTCAATAAACAAGAGGTTAATACGGAGTTACGTACATTTTGAACATAATACTGTCAGCTACTTTATCTGTGAACAAATTGGTTGAGTAAATGATTCAATGACTCATTTACAAAGAGCGGTGTTTTGTTCCCTAAAGATTCAGCATTGTGAACAAACTGGTTGAGTAAATGATTCAGTGACTCATTTACAAAGCCATCCACCTGTTTTATTCCTGAATACATCAGTTTTTGAACAAATAATTTTAGTAAATAATTAATTGACATAGTCATAGTCACAGATAGTCATAACTATGTGTTCATAGTTAATTCTTTATATTTCCTATAAAAATAATTATTTGAGCTCCACACATATAATAAGACTTTGATCAAACATTTATATCAATATTTAACAGCAATGAGCATTCGATTATTTTGAACTTCCTTCTCAAACCTGTCCTCTACACACTTTACCTTAATCAGACTGCAGTGTTTGAGGGAGAACAGCCTGGTCTCATTGTTTATACATAGGTATTAATACGTAACATTTACAAGCACAAAACGTACATTTTTGTTTTATTGATGCTAAAATGTACAATTTAGACATATTTCAACGTTTAAAATGTACAAATCGCTACATATTTTTAGCTAAAAAAACGTAAACTATTTATGTATCTTTTATATCATTAAGATATTCGTATCAATGCCTTTTTATCATTTTATCAATAAGCAATTTAGATTTGTAGATCCCTTAACCTACCCCCAAACCTAAACCTACCCATTTTATAGCGAATATGCACTTTTGATCATTTTATCAATAAGCGATTTAGATTTTAAGCCCCCTTAACCTACTTCCAAACCTTAACCTACCTATTTTATAGCGAATATAAAAGGATTTAAATGTAATTGACCGAAATATGCATGGAAATTACCATTTTACCAACAATATAGCATTAAAAATATTTTTATAGTCGCTAATCCCACTCCTTGAATTTGTAAAGAGCGCGTCAGTCAGCGTGGGCTTTGATGCTTACGGTCGCTGGATTCGCTGCTCGGGATGGGGATGAAGATCGCCGAAAAAAGGCTTGGATTTGGGTCTGTTCCTCGCAGTCGTATGGATTCTAAAGATTTGGATTACCGCGCACGAATATTTCTAATTATGTTGCGTTTTTGGTGTATTTTATGGTTCTATTGTCAGTCACAACATGATGGAAAACGCCTTCTGTGTCCCATGGCCAACAAAGTAAACATTTCATGACAAATAACGGTTAATCGATTGCAGAAATGTTATTTATTTTAAGGGTTTATAGTGTAGTCTTGTTTAACATTATGTAGGCCTATTCTTACGAGCTGGCAGCAGAAATCACACAGAACAGAATGAAATGTTATCATTTAATATTAAGTAAACGAGTAAACAATTGAATAATGTGACAGAAAACACAAGGCCATTGATATGACAACTCAAAGAACAATAATAATAAAATTAATGCCGCGATTTCAATATTCATAAGGATTCATTTTTAGGTGACGTCAATATGTCAGTATTGTATGTTTAAATGTTGAAAATAAATCAGTATTGTATGTTTTAGTGACTATAAATACGTAAGTAAATGTACGTTTTGTAGAACCACATTTTATCATGAGATCACGTGAGATCACGTTGGGGAGAAAGTAGCTTGAATGCAGCTTGTTAATGACTCTGTACTGCATTAACAAATATATATATTATAACAGTATGTTAAAAAAAGAGTATTACAATATGAGAACATTTTTTGAGGGCCTGTCCCTCAGTACTGATTAAAGGCTAGAAATCTCTCTCCAAATGTTAGAAGTCCCAGTGTTGTTGTTCTGGTCGATCTGCATTGTTGGATTGTTGCTCGACCAATCAGATCCAAGGACCTGTCGTATAAATAGTGTTAAAGGTATAGTTCACCTCAAAATGAATATTTGTTCATGTTATTCCCAAAGCTGTATGATTTTCTTTCTTCTGTTAAATAACAAAAGAAGATATTTTGTTCTTTTATATTTACATTCTAATTGAATGTTGGTAACCAAACAGTTCATGGTAGACATTGACTCCTATAGTATTTTTTTTTTCATACAATGGAATTCAGTGGCTACCAGTGACTGTTTGGTTACCAGAATTCTTTAAAATATATTCTTTTGCGTTCAGCTGAATTAGTTTGGAACAACTTGAGAGTGAGTACATGATGACAGAACTTTCAATTTTGGCTGAACTAGCCCTTTAAGGGTTTGTTCAAAGTATGACCAATAAGGATGCTTGCTTACTAATATTAACACTGGACTTCAAGCAACTTGGGCTATGAGCATCTCCACCCTTCCTCCAGACTCTAGGACCTTGGTTTCCAAATGAAATACAAAACTTGCTCTCATCTGAAAAGAGGACTTTGGACCACTGGGCAACAGTCCAGTTCTTCTTCTCCTTAGCCCAGGTAAGACGCCTCTGACGTTGTCTGTGGTTCAGGAGTGGCTTAACAAGAGGAATACGACAACTGTAGCAAAATTCCTTGACACGTCTGTGTGTGGTGGCTCTTGATGCCTTGACCCCAGCCTCAGTCCATTCCTTGTGAAGTTCACTCAAATTCTTGAATCGATTTTGCTTGACAATCCTCATAAGGCTGCGGTTCTCTCGGTTGGTTGTGCATCTTTTTCTTCCACACTTTTTCCTTCCACTCAACTTTCTGTTAACATGCTTGGATACAGCACTCTGTGAACAGCCAGCTTCTTTGGCAATGAATGTTTGTGGCTTACCCTCCTTGTGAAGGGTGTCAATGATTGTCTTCTGGACAACTGTCAGATCAGCAGTCTTCCCCATCATTGAGTAGCCTAGTGAACCAAACTGAGAGACCATTTTGAAGGCTCAGGAAACCTTTGCAGGTGTTTTGAGTTGATTAGCTGATTGGCATGTCACCATATTCTAATTTGTTGAGATAGTGAATTGGTGGGTTTTTGTTAAATGTGAGCCAAAATCATCACAATTAAAAGAACCAAAGACTTAAACTACTTCAGTCTGTGTGCATTGAATTTATTTAATACACGAGTTTCACAATTTGAGTTGAATTACTGAAATAAATGAACTTTTCCACGACATTCTAATTTATTGAGATGCACCTGTATATTCTCTTTCTTCCTCTTATGCATCAAAGCTTGAGATGGCAAGGAAGTGCGAGAGGGAGAGAGAGAGAGAGCGAGTCTTCGAGCTGTCAGCTCGTATCTGTCTCAGACAGGAACACTCTGTGACAAGTGTTGCCCAGCAGTAACGCAACCAGAGCCCTACACCATCCTGCCGTGTGACTGACGGCCAGAGCCAGCCAACACCAGCAGCATAGGGGCCGGGGCCACAGCAGCCATCACCCCGTCACAGCAGGAGCAGCCAGCCATGCTAATGCATTACATGACATGCCTCCACACTACAAGAACCAGCATTCATGACCTGCACGGGAAAACAATTCAGAATACTTCTCATACTTCTCAGTCTGAAAACAACAACATGATACGGGATGTTCTTTTTGTTTGTTTAACATATTAAGTATTAAGTTTCCACAGTCTGTGATGATTTGGGGTGCAATGTCATCTGCTGGTGTTGGTCCATTGTGTTTTTTGAAAACCAACGTCACTGCACCCGTTTACCAAGAAATTTTGGAGCACTTCATGCTTCCTTCTGCTGACCAGCTTTTTGAAGATGCTGATTTCATTTTCCAGCAGGATTTGGCACCTGCCCACACTGCCAAAAGCACCAAAATTTGGTTAAATGACCATGGTGTTGGTGTGCTTGACTGGCCAGCAAACTCACCAGACCTGAACCCCATAGAGAATCTATGGGGTATTGTCAAGAAGAACATTAGAAACAAGAGACCAAAAAATGCAGATGAGCTGAAGGCCACTGTCAAAGAAACCTGGGCTTCCATACCACCTCAGCAGTGCCACAAACTGATCACCTCCATGCCACGCCGAATTGAGGCAGTATTTAAATCAAAAGGAGCTCCTACCAAGTATTGAGTACATGTACAGTAAATGAACATACTTTCCAGAAGGCCAACAATTCACTAAAAATGTTTTTTTTATTGGTCTTATGAAGTATTCTAATTTGTTGAGATAGTGAATTGGTGGGTTTTTGTTAAATGTGAGCCAAAATCATCACAATTAAAAGAACCAAAGACTTAAACTACTTCAGTCTGTGTGCACTGAATTTATTTAATACACGACTTTCACAATTTGAGTTGAATTACTGAAATAAATGAACTTTTCCACGACATTCTAATTTATTGAGATGCACCTGTGTATATTGTAGTTTTGTTTCATTGGTGCCTACACATTTTGCGCACCATGAGCATTTTGTTGGCTATTTTACATTTGCTAATTAATGATCAGTGAGTTATTTTTGGTGAATTGGCCAAATGGGTTTAATCAGAATTGATTTGTGATTCAGTTAGATTTGTTTGGAGGCTCTCTCACTGAATCATTTGTAAAGGTTTCTTAAACAAAAGTAGATATTTGCCTGCAATCAACTGAAACAACTTTTTGAGAGGTAACTTTGAGAAACCAGTCCTGGTTGTTTACAATGAAAGTGTATTTATTCTGCTCTGCGTGCTGTTTTTAACACGAGAGTATGCAATGAATTCAACCAGAAAGCTACACATATTCAAAAATGCTTCTCTCAAAGATGAATTAAACATTAAAAAAGGCACCCCTGATTTGTTACAAAAATTGCTTTGCTAAATTGCTAAAGAAAATTAATTCTAGTTTCTCACAAAGTGTTAAAATTTATTACTTTTTTATTTTTGCATTTTTGTTGTATTTATGGGACTCTATTTTCAGTCACAGCATAGGCCTGTACTGAGGAACAAAAACACTATGTGTTTACAGCAAACAACATAAATATTACATGATATTACTGTACATGATAAGTAATAGTTAAACAATTGCAAAAATGAATTACATTATGTAATCCTTCGAAATGAGTCGGCAGAAGTCACAAAGAACAGAACAAAATGGTATTATTTCATATGAATCAAATGAGTAAACCGCATTTAATAAATGTAATTGAAACAATGTAATTGATATGACAATTGAATAGAATCAACAAATTAATGACCCGATTTCAATATTCATAAATAAGGATTCATAAATATTTCTACATCTGTAAAGTTGTTCATAGGCAAATAATTTACCTTTTTAGATGCTGTCAGAATTGTAGTTTTCACTGTCTATGTAAACCCAAGTCATGCAGTACATGCAGTAGAACCACACTTCACGTAAATATACATATGAATACTCATGAGATCACGTCGGGTTATTAGTGCATATGTTCAGTTTTTGAGGACAGGACACACATATGTCTGAGTCTCTCGAGTGTCTCTAACAACCTCACATTCACTCACATGTGAATGAGCAACAGAACTGCATGGCATGTGTGCTGTTATTAGTCGTATTCTGGGATCTAATGATAACACAATGTTTAAAAAAAAAATAAAAAAAAAATGCTTAAAGAATTGTGAAAACTGGACAAAGTGAAATTATTCTGTCAGTCATTCTGGAGGGAGAGAGAAAGGATGCCATTTATCCTCAGTGATTGACAACATTAGTTCTGTTCCAAAACATCGTCAGCTGCCTTCCTAGATAAGGTTTCCAAACAGCCTTCTAACATAGACTGTATTGGCCAAATTTTGTTAATTCAAGATTAGCAGATAGAGTCAAGAGAAATAAAAGTCTCATATATAACTGTACTGATGAAATGCAGTTTATTGTACCATTAAAGGGATAGTTCACTCAAAAATGAAAATTATGTCATTTACTTACCCTCATATCATTCCAAACCACAAATGAAATTGGTTTTCACAATCCACTGAAAGGCCATGCAACCAAGTATTTCAAGCTTTAAAAAGTACATAAGGACATCATTAAAATAATCCATATGAATGGAGTAATTCAAATACTTTACTAATTTACAAATACTAATTTGAGTCTTCTGAAGAGACACAATCACTTTTCACGCTGAATAGATTGAACAGGCTTTTATTCATATATGAACATTGATCAGCCCACATGCATAGAGTACTTCAAATATGGTAAACCAAAACTCAAATGTGCGTTACGCATGAAAACAAACAAGGTTTGTTCTGGCATGTCGAGAAAGCTTCTGTTTTCATGCACTTTTTGAAGGTTTTTGATTAAGTTTTGATTGCATTGACTCTCAGTGGATGGACAAAAATTATGAGAGAATATTAACAAATATTCATTTAGAATGAAACAGTCTTATGGGTTTGACATGAGGCTGAGAAAATGTTGACAGAATTTTCATTTTTGGGTGAACTATCCCTTTAAGAACCTTTTGACTATGTCCAGGTTTTTACTTTAAAGTTTTTTTCATTAGTCTATATTCTCATCAGATAATACAGTATTTTTTTTTTATGGTGATTTCACATAGAATTTTAAATTTGCATGAAGGCATTAAAGAAAAGAAAAGGGAAAACAAACATGGCAATGTATAAATAAAACTATATAAAAGAAATCCCAAGATGTGCTCAGAATCATGAAATTAAAAATAATTTGCTTATTTCCATCTTTTCATTTTTGTGGGACTGATTTTGATGCTTCTTAAAGACTGACACAATCATTTGAGCTGCTGTTGTGAGCGATTTTTGATTTCAGGACCCTGGACAGCGGCTCAGAGAAAGCCTACAGTATGTGTCAGCGCCCCAAACAAACGCTGCATGGATCATACTGCATTAGCTCCTGTACTAATCACCCTCACCTTCAGGGAGCTCTTAAAGGCCTATCAGCATTATTACCCTAACATTAGCAGTCATGTTGTTTTGTTCCCTCTGAATGAGAGTATCAGTATAACCTGAGACTGATGATGTTTAGTCTCCCATGAGTATTGCTTCTCTCAGATGATGGGGCCGGTGGCAGTCTTCTTGTTTACCCTCGTTTGGCTCTGGCTCAAAAGGTATCCCCTGATTTTTTTTTTCTAAAGCTTCATAATTGGAGGTTGCCTGGATAATACTGGACTGAAAATAAAGAGGAAGGCAGATGTGCATATGTGATAATTAACTCCTTCCCAATGGAGATTCACTGGCCCGTGAGGCACGATATATCGCACTGCCAGCCCACTAAAGGGCATGTTTTGGGAATCTGACAGTGGCCAGCAGCATGCTAATGTCACACTTTTGATGAGGAGACACACTTCCAGAGTGTGACAACAGCTTCACCCTTGGAGAAAGGAGAGAGTGTGAGTGAACAGAACAAGAGACAGGCAAACAAACAAAGAGCGACACAGATTGCATCTTTAATAGCACATGCATGAGAAAGATGTGTCAGTGAAACAAAGCAAGAAACAGAGCAGGATTTCTCTGAATCTGGGTGACTGTCTTCAGTGTTGTGAGCATCATGCACATAGATAATTATTACAGCAGAACACCTCTTAACAAAGGGAAACCTAGCTGCATCTTCATTTAAAACACAAGCACACTGATTTGTAATGCTGATTTGTAAGGCTGTCCTTGGAGAATGGCAGCCAAATATGAACCATTGCCATTCGGCCATGCTTTGTTCTGCATAATGCATAATTTGACAGATCCTCTCATTAACTACAATACAATGTGCCTATTTCTCTCTGGCCCGGCATGTTGCAATTCTTTTGTCCTGCAGCAATTAAAACGTTTTTGACAAGAGCTGTTTGTTCAAGCAACGGCTTGAAATAGACCCCGCTCTTTGACACGAGAAAGGAAAAATGAATGATATTTCCTCTTTTCTACAGCCTCATGGTGAAAAGGAAAATAGAGCAGGAAGAGATCAGTGCAGGAAGACAAGAACTAGTGAGGAATATCTTTAACTGTACGATGACAAAAATAATGGGAACATAGGCACAAATAACAACATGTCAACACTCCCTTCAGCCTGCATGGCAGTGTATGTGGGGGGCGGATAAAGAGACAGTAGCAGACAGTAGTGTGACTGAGATTAGACGTAACAGGAGCTAAGGGTGTTTTGATGGGGCAGGGTGGTCATCCTCAGGGCAGTTTGCTCCACCACTCCAAAAGAGAGAAAGCAACATTACATCCGGATTGAGTGCCTCTGTTACAGCTAATGTATCAAAACAATGAAATAAAATGAATGAATAAATAAGAGATTTACAAGGCTGAAAAATGAGTAGGCGAAAAGCTGAACACGTACAATAAAACTAAAAAGTATAAAAGAGGAATTGAAGACAACAATGTCAAATTCTCAAATAAGAGCAAGGCAGCTGTGATATTCACTGCATTAAGGAAGTGCTGAAGACAATGTTGAGCAGGGCTGAGTCATGATTGTCTAGACGCCTAGAAACTGATTAGTTGATTAGTGAGGTCGTCTAGATTTTCTTATGTACTTGTCTTAGTTGTAACATTTTTAAAGACATTGCTTTAATTATCATTCTGATATTGTGCTGTGTTTTTCCACATCGCAGAATACAACACAAGCATATTATTTTGATGGCATGAAATGTGAACTAAGCAAAACTAATAAATTAATCAAGAATTTCTATATTCCTTAAAACACTATTTTTGATGGATAATGTCAAAATGTCTGCATTGGATGCAAGGGTTGTATCAAAAGCAAATGATAATAATTAGCAGTACTGTCTACACTGGATGCGGTGCAACGCGTCACATTTCTGACAGTAAATGGATGACCTGTTCTATTTACAACATACTCCACATGCTTGCACTACTGCCGACAACAGGACAAATGGATTTGGAATGTTCACTTTCGCACATCAAGTGTGTCCCAATTCATGTACTTATGCACTATTCTATGTTGTTTTGTAGTATAAATAGTGCGAGTAGTGTGATCACACTGAGAATTCCAAAAAGAAAAAATGCACTTTATATACCCAGATGATGCATTTAAATAACTGAAAAACGAAGTGTGGAATGTTGGACACTTCATGCACTCAACTGTTGCAGCTTTAATGATGTTGCAGAGGGGGAGGAGCTACCAGACTGATGATGAATGCAAAATAACCTTATATAATTCATACATTGCATGGCTCTTAAGGTCTATTGTCTTTTGTCAGTTGTGTAGCGATGCATGAAGTGCAACTTTCAAACCAAGCAGCTTTTTGTTGGTCAGTGCAGCAACCCATTACAAAATGTTCATGCTGAAATCTCTCACAAAATTCCAGATGCAGCTCCACTCCAGTAGATGTCACTGTAACTTTGTTCACCTCTGGGCTTTCTTTAATTTTCTGGTCTAGGAATGATAACTTTTTCACTGGACTGATCAAAGAACAGTTCTAGAATCTGTGTAACAGTAAGCCATTTGGATAGAAATGATGGATGGATTTTAGCAGCTTGAGCTATTGCGGTGTGCTACACAGTATGCATTAGATGGCCTGTGAACTGAAGGATCACGAGAGTGCCGATGAGCTGGACCTGTTTTAACAGAATCGAAAAAGCCTCATTCAGCACACTTTAGCCTTGGTTAAGTTTGCAGTTACCTTGGAAGTCAGTGTGTTACTGTTTGCATGCTAAATCCATTCTTTAAATTCATACCCTTTTGCACTTCAATTGTTGAGGAAAGCCACTGACTAGACAATTTTGAAAAGATGCAATTTTGTACATCCCTAGTGCTAAAAAGGAGTCCAGCTTAAGAAGCATATCCAAGGTAGTTAAGCGACACAATAACATGAACAAGAAGATAATATTTCCAACAACTGAATAACAAGGAATAAGAACTTGATGAACTCAAGGCAGATAGAGTAATATCTTTACATCTTGAAACAGTGTAATTACTCCAGTTAACGTTACAGATTTTGAAGACAGGTGAATAATAATATTCATGTAATGTATGAAGTGTCAAAGAGGAGCACCAGTAACTTTTGTTGTATGTTAATTTATAAATTAGCCTACCCGGTCTCATGGCAAAAACGTACCTGGGGGCACTTTTTTGCGAGACGCGAAATATGTACCAATAAGTACATATCACTGCAGTTTCCAAAAAAAATGAACACTAGAGGCAGTAAAACTCCGACACCTTTTAAATTATTTTCACACAAAGTATGATTTACAGAGTTTCGATTAATAAAGCGTAATTTTCGCACAATTACTTGAAGAGTATTATGTTGTGACTTCAAAAAATGTTTAATATGCTGGTAGATTTGAAAACTGATGCTTTTGAATGTTAGCACCGCACATATCCAGCTTCATATCAATGGGTTTTCATAGACGATAGGTTTGTTTGGTAGCTCACGGAGTACGGAGATGTACTTGAGAGGTGAGGAGCTCTGGTTCAATTCCCGTGTAACTACGGTTCAACAAAACGGTTCAAATCTGCATATAAGGTAGTTCAAATGGCACGGTTGCATCAAAAAAATTTGTTTTTATATCAGTTTTGCATTTGTTAACACTTATCGGGTAGGTTTAGGGTTGGGTTTGGTGTGGGCATATTTCTATCAACGTAATAAAAACGTGCCAGGGTTGACGTATTGAACCCGTGTTTTAGCGCCACGCAGTGGACATTTCTCTTTGAAACTGCGGCGAAACGTGCAGTAAGGTACGTAAAAACGGTGTTGCAGAAAAGTACCCAGAGGTACGTATTTTTATGAGACTGGGTTGAAATTAGCTCTTGTAGCTCTTGTTGGAAGTTACTCAGAGAACAGTGCTACAGATCACAGTCATGCTGCACTAAAGATCTGGACATTTACATTTATGAATTTGAATTTTATCCAAAGCGACTCACTTTGCATTCAAGGTACACATTTTTTATTTTTATTTATTTTTTTTATCAGTTCTTGCTTCCCCTGGGGATCAAACCCATGACCATGCTTGGATTTTTGAGCTTCTGTTGGACAAAAGAGGGATTGTAAAAGGGCAAGATCATTTGCTTTGCACATACAATGGGGACTCTAAGAGGCATGCTGACATTTCTCTAGATTATTTTATCCATTCAGTATGAAAGTAGTCAATAAAATGGATAAATACAGTATGTGAAAAACATGACTGAACATACTTGATACAAACTTGTTAAAATGCATTTTAAGGAGGAATACTTGTGCAGTCATATAATGTAAATTTAATATATTTTATTGATAGTTTATTTACTTGAATCAATAATCAAAAATAATATAAATGAGGCTTAAAATAGATGATAAAAAGTTCTAGATGCATACATAAATAAATAGACTGATTTGAGTGAATGACCACATAGTTGGTACAAAGTGATGGCATGATTATTGCAGACTATTGTAGAAATTACATTTGAAAATGTAAATCTACTTTCTTTTTGATTTCCAATTAAATTTGGGATATTTAAAGGAAACGGTCTAATGCACTTTCCAGGCTGATAAAAAAGGAGAAGACAATGTGTTGCTGCCGTGCATTAAAAGCAGCTATATATTGCAGCTACTGTTTCAAAATAAAGCAACTTTAAGTACTAATGGTGTAAGATATTGTGAATTTCATATCATAAAATTGTTTCATTTAGTTACTTAAATAATTCACTTTACTGTTTGATGTGTATTTGCATTTACGGAAGTTACAGAATTTGATTCACGGATGTTGTTAGATACATCTTATTTACTTTTTATCCATTTGTTAAGGGATATCATGCCACTCATTAAAGTGGTTCAAAAGTTTGGACCCAGTTCTTCATAAGACTCGTGACCAATATGACTCATCTCCATGAGGACTGGGTACATTGGGATTGACCTGCTGATGTAAAGATGTTAGAATAACATGTTCAATAAGAGGCAAATAGTTATATGGCCTTGCAGGGATGGGTGCTCTAGCGTTCCTCTTTCACTGCCCATTTGAACCATCTGTAATCTGCCCTGAGGGTTTTGCCCTTCAATGCGCTTATGCAGCAGTTGCTTTGTTTCCTTGATGTACAAGTCAGGGCATTCTTGTGTGTTTTGGTGTTAGATCCTCTGGGTGTAATAGGTCTAGTGTGCTGAAAGGTTTGAAATATATGGGGACATTGTGTTTGTTGAAAATCCTCTGGAGGTTTTCAGATTCTCCAGTCATATACTGTACAGAGTGATGATGTTGTTGTGTTTGTTTTGCTGGCCTTTTATTCTGGTGTTTCCACCAGCTTCTTCTGTTCTGGAGATCAAGTGACTGGAGATCACAGAGAACTGTGGAAATGGAGTAGGGGGCAATACAATGAGATGCACCAAGGGATAAATATCACGAGAATACAGCAAGGATGGATGAAGCATTAGGTTTAGAAGAGCCACATACCTTAAGTGGTAAATGCATGATGTTGGAATCCTGATGCTAATTTAGTAATTTAGGGCTTTCACATAAAGTGCAGCAATCCTGGTTAAATAAACATTAGCATAAAGCTTGCACACTATATTTTATTTCTAGATTATTCAGAGTTTTCAGAATACAGATGTTGTAGGATCAAGCTCAGCAAATGTGACCAATCTTTCATTCTCACTGCTACATCACAGTTTCAGACTTTCAACCTACAACTCCTGGTTTAAAGGGGTCCTATTATGCTTTTTCACTTTTTTAATTTTAGTCAGTGTGTAGTGTGTATGTTTGG
>NW_015539832.1:115154-116271 GCF_001515605.1 Sinocyclocheilus anshuiensis | reverse complement strand
GAGCATGTTCTAGTACACCCCCAAAACAAAATCAAGACTTTGTAAAAGAGCATAATAGGACCCCTTTAAATAACTGGTGACTAATCAGTTAAGCCTAACCAAAGACCAAAGGTAAAACATTTCTGATGGCTAATGTCAAGGAATAAGCAGCTCCACACCAGTAACATTGTTTACCTCTGTACAGTATTTGTCTACTGGGTCCCATCATACAGGCACATGGCTTCTCCTACCATTGCTATGCTGATGACACACAGCTCTATCTCTTATTTCAACCAGATGATCCAACGGTAGCTGCACGGATCTCAGGCTGCCTGGTGGACATCTCGGCATGGATGAAAGAATATCACCTCTGCTGACATTCAGGGCTGTAGAGGTCCTCTCTAGGTGCTGATCCACCATCTGGGCTGGATACGTACTGGATCTATCTGCCACCTTTGATACCATGAATCATCAAATTCTTCTGTCCACCCTCTCATCACTGGCCTTCATAGCATCAATGGGGAGAGGAGGCATCCAAAGAACATCAACTGCTCACTGGAGTTCCTCAGGGATCAGTTCTTGAACCCCTCCTCTTCTCCATATACACTCCATCACTGGGACCCATCATACAGGCATATGGCTTCTCCTACCATAGCTATGCTGATGACACACAGCTCTATCTTTCATTTCAACCAGATGATCCAACGGTAGCTGCACGGATCTCAGGCTGCCTGGTGGACATCTCGGCATGGATGAAAGAACATCTCCTACACCTCAACCTGGCACAGACTGAGCTTCTTGTCTTCCCTGCCAGCATGATTTCACCATCCATCTAGGTGAACGATCTTCCCACCCCTATCCGGAATGCTGAATCCCTGACAATTTTCAAGCGACAGCTGAAAACTCATCTTTTTCGACGCTACTTGACTTCATCCTAACTTTAAAAAAAGAAAATTGTCTTTCTCTTTATTTATTCCTTCCCTTTCTAGCTTGTACTTATTTGAACAATGCCTTAAGCTTGGTATTACGAGCACTTCCTGTGTCTGGTTGCCTCTTTAAGAAGAATCGCTTTATGTATTCCCCATTTGTAAGTCGCTTTGGATAGAAGCGTCTGCAAAATGACTAAATGTAATGTAAC
>NW_015539832.1:110334-115076 GCF_001515605.1 Sinocyclocheilus anshuiensis | reverse complement strand
TTTACGTATTCCCCAATTGTAAGTCGCTTTGGATAAAAGCGTCTGCAAAATGACTAAATGTAAATGTCTAGTCCTGCAATGATTACTTTGAAACTAAGCTTTGTTAATCAGTGGACTGATCTGAGATCTCTGAGATCAGTTCAGACATGGTACAAAGGTTAACTAATTAGACTGGAAATTATGGATTTTGCCTATTTCTTAATCATCACCACTCCATCCCAACTGACAAGGTAAAGAAAGTGCACAGAAGGCAGCAGACCTTGTATGTGTCAAAATGTTGACGGTCTGCATGAAGGTCTTGTACAGTTACAGTCCAATGCTTCAGACTTCATATGATAAGGTCTCCAGAAAGGCATGTGGAAGCTAGCCTCTTCCAAGTCCACATTGTGGTGATGTAATGCCACAGTGTTGGGTAGCAGTTGTTCTACAGTGCAGGCTTTGCAAAATGGTACATTGGGGGCATATCACAGACGCAAATGAGGCACTTCAAATTGTTCTTCTATGGCATCACTGTGAAAACCTCCTTTTGGAACCTTTATTTCTTAGAGTTTAGAACAAAACGAACCAACATTTGAATAACTTAAAAGAACAAAACCCGGCTAACATTGTAATCTCTTTACTAAACTGACCAACATTTGAATCTCTTAATAGAGTAAATATCTTTTCTGAAAGTGTGTGCAGCAGCATCCAGACAGGGCATGCCAAAAATCTCTGTCCCGTGCCTCGGCCTCGACCTCTTCGAGGTTGTGGTTGGGAAAAGAATATTGGCAACGCTCTCAACCATCATTGACAACACTGCCATCTGCTCTATTGGACTGTTATTACACAGAGGGATGCGTTTAGCATTTGGCTGCTCCCTTCACAGTGTACTTTCATACGTCCTGTTCCACTGCTGCTGTCAAGTGTGACTTGAGTCTTTTCTGCTGCACTTTCTACCTGCAATATTTGCTGCAGTAGTTTTGTGAACGTTTGATTTCATACGTCTGTATGAAGTTGTTATTGCTTACATTTTTATTTATGGACTTTGTCGCAGAAAGGCAAATGTAGAATTTGTTTCTTAAAAGTGATATTTCTAATATTTGCATAATGTTTATCTAAAATTAATCATTTGTATGTGCATATTTCGTCATTCATTGTAATGTCTGACATTATGGGTAAATCTCTGACTACAGGTTTTCAAGATTATTTTGGTCACACTTTATTTTAAGGTCCAATTCTCGCTATTAACAAACCATTAACTACAACTTTTCCCTGAATAAACTTCTAATTTGCTGCTTATTAATAGTTATAGTATATAGTATAAGGTAGCTGTTAAGTTCAGGTATTGGGTAGGATTAGGGATGTAGAATGTGGTCATGCAGAACATGTGCTTTATAAATACTGATAAACAGCCAATATGTTAATAATAGGCATGCTAATAGGCAACTAGTTAATAGTGAGAATTGGTCCCTATACTAAAGTGTTACCATTTTTTTCTTAGTATCTTTAAGGGCCCTATCATACACCCAGCGCAATGCGGCGCCAGGTGCAACGCAAGTGGTTTATGCTAGTTTTGGCCCGATGCAGTTATCATTTTCACGTCCTGCGCCACGTTGTTTAAATAGCAAATGCATTTGCGCCCATTTGTGCGCTCATGGGCTGGTCTGAAAATGAGGTGTGTTCAGGTGCATTGTTGGCGCGTTGCTATTTTGAGGCAAGTGAAATAGACTGCGCCATTGACCAACAAAAACCAAGTCTAAAGTCAATGGCGCAATATTTATTTTTTTGTTATTTAAAGAGTGCGTTAGTAATATGCACCTATAGTAATATGCGTCCACAACGCGCGTACACTCTGCTTATTACACACACAGGGACGCGCAGCAGCACACATCCATGCCAAATATTAAAAATGAAAGGATTACAATGTAAAAGATTATTATTGTGTAGGCTACATAATTCCTACATGACATAATGGATAGTCATTGCATGTATCAGAATTAGGCTACCTATTTGCTCACGCACGAGCTCTTGCAAATTCTGCCATGTAAATAGTGAATCCGCCATGGTGTGAGCGCAACTGGCTCTTAAAGGGAATGGGAGATGAGACTCTGATTGGTTTATTGCCCGTTATGCCCAAAACACACCCATTACTCATTAAGAGAATAGGGACAACCCTTTTAGACCATGCGCCGGGCACGCCCTAAGTGCACCTGCGCCGTGCGCTTTAGACCATGCACTTAGATCGTTAAAATAGGGCCCTAAGTGTGTGTTTAACATGGGTCAGTTAGCTTAGTTGCTTGTAGACAGCATAACAAAAAACACATTTAGCCATAGTACATGATTTGTAAACAAATACATTTTGAGGTTTGCATTACATAACCAGCTCCATATGTTTGGATTTCCTGACATTGTAAACTTGCTCTGTAGCGCACCTGGTAGAGCATTGCACTTGCAATGCAGAGTGTCATGATACAAGTCATGATAAAAGAGCTCAAAGACTTGTAGAAGCAAGATGAAATGGTAGTTGCTTCAGCAAATGTGTTTTTATCTTGTGTGCTTTTGTTAACACAAGAGGTTAGGTTTAGTTTAGGTGGTATGTGATACATACAACAACCAACATAATAATATATTGCCACAGTTTCGAGAGAAAAACTATTTAGTGCTGCTCATTAGACATTTCAGTTCAAAATTTGCTACAAGTAATGCAATATACATTTTTTACAAAAAATGTAACTAGAGGCATGTTTTTTCAAGACACTGTCTGGTTTAATAAACTTGCATCTGCAATGTAGAAAAAATGATATCGTTTATAGCACCTGTGACATGTCACCCGAAAAGTGCAGCAAACTGTATCTGGAGCACTGTATTTAAAAAAAAAATGTAGCCAGAGTCACGTATTTCCAATGAGCCTGTTTTGTTTTATTTATAGTTTTGTTGTTGTCGTCAATGTAAATTCAATTTGCATATGCTGTTTTTAGGAGATTTTACATGTGTGTACACAATGATGAACAAAAGAGAAGTGGCACTGTTTGTTCATTCGACACATGAACAGCTCGAACACTCTGGTTTCAGCTCTAATGAATAGAGCATCATTGAGGAGATAAGGTGGTGTGAGTGTGTGTGTTTGAGAGCCGTCGGCTCCCCGGGGAGACAGAAAACTATAGAGACATGATCCAGGACTGCCACCGTCTGAGTGTCTGGCTGCTGATCTAGTCGAGCCTGGCAGAGTCCATCCCTCTAGAGTCAGAGAGAAGATAGATTTAAATATACTGTTGAGCAAGGGAAGGATGATGCCAGTCTCACTGCAATATGAAGATAGCAGGAAAAATGTTGAAAGGGGTCACATGAGAAATCACATTTCCTTTGATCTTTTGAGATAAAAGCTACAGAAATGGCTTGTTTTGAAATCCTCAAATGACGTCAGATACTCAAGACATTAACAGGTTCGCAAATGAAGGGGGCGTTTTCTTAAAGGCACAGCAGCAAAAATGTCCTGTTTAAGGATTAGTTTAGATTAGAGAGAGAGAGAGAGTGGGAAATTGCTCATGAAAACAAACAAACAAAACATTTGGGATTTAACTGCATGGGCGAAAAAATTATAAACACAATCATGCACTGTGAAACATTTATTATTATGATTTTAAAAACTGTTTCTAAAAAACTGCTTAATAGTTTAGCAAACTGATTTTTTTTTGCAACAAAAAAAGCATATTATAATGATTTCTGAAGGATGATACTAAAGACTGATGCTGAAAATTCAGCTTTGATTACAGGAATAAATTACATTTTAAAACATTCTAATAGAAAACTGTTATTTTAAATTATAATTGTTTTTACTGTAATTTTGATCAAGTAAAGGCAGCCTTGGTGAGCAGAAGAGACTTCTTTCAAACTTTAAAAAATCTTAAATCATGGTAGCGTAATATAAATAGCAATAAATGATAACACTTTACAATAAGATTTCATTTGTTAACATTAGTTAAATTAATTAGTTAAGATGAACAATGACTAAATGCTTCTAAAGCATTTATTTAGTTTGTTTATA
Source organism: Sinocyclocheilus anshuiensis (assembly GCF_001515605.1). NCBI lineage: Eukaryota > Metazoa > Chordata > Actinopteri > Cypriniformes > Cyprinidae > Sinocyclocheilus > Sinocyclocheilus anshuiensis. The sequence continues at coordinate 111,052 of NW_015539832.1, read as the reverse complement.
CATATTTATTTATTTATACGTAGTTATTGTTAATTTCAACATGTACTAATACATTTTAAAAATCAAAAGATGTATCTGTTAACATTATTTCATGGACCTGAGCTGACATAAACTAACAATGAATAGTTGTAATTGTATTAACTAATTGTAACAAAGATAAAAACTGTAACAAATGTATTGCTTATTGCTTTTAATGCATTACTAATGGGACGTTATTGTAAAGTATTACAAATAAATGAGCTACATGAGTCTTCATGTTCTGGTCAAAAACTCTTTAAAAGTGATTGTGCTGACTGCAAATTCACATTCTTTATTAAAAAATTTATTATATATTTATTTTGGTATAAAACACTTTTGATGATCCAGTCAATTCCCAAATGGATGAAACCATACATTTCATTTTGTTTCACATGAAAATGGATCAAGTAAAATGGGCTGCAAATGCAAGTTGTCTTTATTGCATGACCTTCTTTTCTTATTTATCTCAGTTAAAAACGTGGATTCAGACTTCTTGTGAGAAATCTCAGCGTTTGAAGCATACTGCATGCAGGTCGCGCCTTTCCGAGGGTCAGTTCAGGTGAAGGCTGAGGATGTGTGTGTCTCGTCCGTGTAGGAGGCTAATGCTGCAGGCGCCGAGCTTCTCCAAACCTCCATCTGTATACTTCAAACTGTCTGCGTCCCATCTAAGCCCAGACTACTGTGTTGGCGCACACACACA
>NW_015539832.1:99769-109257 GCF_001515605.1 Sinocyclocheilus anshuiensis | reverse complement strand
TCCTTTTCCTCAGTCTTCTCTAACACTAACTCTGTGTTAGTTTTTCATGCCGTATCAAACTAGTTACACCCTTGAGCTCGCGCGCATGCACACACACACACACACACGCACACTCGCACACACGCACACGCGCACTCGCGCACACGCGCACACACGCACACACGCACACACACGCACACACACGCACACACACACACACACAATATCTGCAGCCATTAAAAGCTGACGCACTATACAAGTGTGACATTACATTATGTATACTGATATACTGATTACAGTTTAACATGAACTGACTAATAATAATTTTAACGTATTCAACCAGAGAATAATTTGATGTCTATATGCAGTCTGGCATTTTTTTTTTTTTACTTAATTTTGTTATTTGTTTTTATTCAAGCTACTAATTAAGCAGGTAGTCAGATTTTTATGCATCTATATTATCACACAGCTCTTTATATTAAGCTGGAAATATAAATGTGACTAATTTGTTCGCATACATACAGTGTACTTGCATAAGGTATCAAGATATCAACCGCTTGATTGCTTGTGACATGAAAAAATTTAAACTATGTTATCATCCAGCTCTAATCTGCAAAATGCAACTATAAGGCATAACATATTAACAACGCTAAAATCATGGTTTTCTTTGAAGCTGCTTTGAAATAATTGTATTGTGAAATGCTCTATACAAATACATTTGACTTGACTTGACTTGACTTTGTTTTTCCCTCTCCTGCTTATAGATTCTAGCACTTTTCATTTTATTTTTCATTTATTTTATTTTCATTATATATATATATATATATATATAAAATCTGTCTTGATGTCTTGTTAAAGTCATGGCAACATGGTTTAGTGGGTGGAAAATTAGACATTTATAACTTAATCTATTTAGTGCTTTATGCACTAAAATACAGAGATATATCACAATATAAATATACATATATATTGCATACACACACACATACTCTCCAAAAAAAAAAAAATAAAATAAATCTGTGACTACGGCAGTACCAGTTGAAAAGGTATTAGTATGTACCATTTAGATACTAATATGTACTACAGTATGTTTTCAATGTATGTGAAATAATGTAGTTGATATATTGATCGTTAATATATAACGAAATATGTTTCCGTTTGTAAGGGATTATTATTGTTGTTATTATTTTGCCATCTCTGCTCATCTCTGTAGAAGAGGTTGTGATGTTATAGTCAGCGAGGTGCCCGTTTAATAGAGTCAGCCGGATGGGCCGGACGCCAGCGGGACAAACTCTGTCTGTGGAAACTCTAAATGCCTGCTCATATTTAGCACCTACACAAATGTGAGCTGTGGAAAGTCTCTGGGCGCTTGCTTCATGTCAACATTTATCCTTATACAGTGTTATGCAAAGCATGATGGAATCTATAAATCCATTGCCCAATTTTTGCCCACCCTAACGTTATCAAGACAATTTCATTAAGTTGCTTAAGTTACTAACTTATTAAACAAATTATAATGAAAGGTATGATCAACATTATTATGTCAACAGAACTAATCAATATATATATATATATTATAAAAAACAATTTTTTTATTAAATCAATTAGAAATATTAAAATTAGAATATTAAACTTTTGATCAATTTGATCCTGATATTGAGTCAGGTTCCATGTTCTTAACAGCTATTCCTTCCGAGTCAGTTGGTGGTTGGAGAAACGCAGTAACAGCGTGTACTGTACACAGCTTCTGCATCTGAACCGGTTTTGTGTTTGAGCTTGAGCTGATTTCAGGGGAGTACGACGGACCCTCTGTGTGTTTCACTAGCATACATAAACCACCCTCACCGCAGTCGAGACTCTCTCTCTCTTTGTTATGGTTCAAGCCTCCGTTTGCTCTATTCTCTGAGGATTATCAGAACAAAACTGAATTGAGCGCAGCTCAGCAGAATAATAAGGCATTCAGCTGGCCGGCCTGACACTTGGCGTGTAATTAAGGGCCTGGTGCTGCCGTTTGATGCCAAATGAAAGAAAATGGCCTCGCTCTCTCCCTCTGATTGCTGCCTGGCATCTTTCACCTGAATTTCCCGGCCATCCCGGCATTGTGCAGCTGATTGCGAGCGTGTGGGTAATTGCACTGCGAGTGAATGACGGCTCCCGTGGACTGCGTGGCAACTGCTCAGGAAAAAGTACCGCAGTACACACAGGTGTCATGGTGTGCGACTTTTACAGTCAAAATAAGATTGACTTTAAGAGAATCAACACTGAGGTGGCTGATTATATATGCTGTTTATGAACAATTTGCAAGAAATGTGATCCAGTGGAAATGTGCAAGAGTTTAAAGCATCATTGGCTCACATTTGCCATTCTGGGGTGCGTTTCTCAAAAGCATTGTTAGACATCTATGGTCGTGAGCTCTGTCGTTACCAACAGAGTTCAACGATTCAGTGTTCTCCATAGGGAAGTTGATTTTTAATGATAACTTATAGACCCCTAAAGACAGACCTACTGTGAGCTCTGAGGTTGTTAATCGATGGTATATGCTTTTGTTGAAGCCATCTGTTTATGCTATTTCAACTTTTTTTTTAATAATCATGTTTAAATGCAGAATCCCTGGTGAAAAACTGCATTACCCATGATGCTGTACAGAAAATCCAACCAATCAGCGAGTCATGGTGAGCAAATTACACAAATGACATAATCGAGTAACCATTGAATGAAATTTGAAAGTAGAAAGACTGAAATAGTATTTTCTTGTAAAACATACTGAAACTTCAAAAAATCTTTTTACAGGGTATTTAGGTAAAAGCTAAGCATAACTACAAATGATTATTTAATCTTTATACACCGTAGAATGTGGTGCAATCGGTACCTTAAATAGCCATTTTTGCCAGATTCAAACCATAAAAATGTATCATGTTGGTATAGATTAATGTATTTAGGTTGATTCAGTGATGCTAAATACTATTTTTGATTATAAAACCAGGTAATTTAAATGTTTACTTATTTTTTTCAGTGTAAAATTTCCATTATATTTTTATAATTTCAGTAATTTCCTTGACTTTTCCAGGTCTGGAAATCATCATTTTAAAATTCTCTGAACTTTCCAGGTTTTATGACTGTGGGAATCCTATTTAAAGCAATGTTTTAGGCCTTTAGAAGAAACTCAAACCTAGATTGTGCGATGCGTTCCAGCAAAGGGATTCCCAAAGTATTATTCGAAAACAGCTTCTAATTAAGACAATCTCTACACAGCCTGTTCACACGGTATGATTTAGACAGACAATGCTTCCTCACATCCTCACATGAAAGAAACTCAGATGTCTTCACAAATAAGACCCCTCAAATGCTGTTTCATTAAACACTTTACTCCCGGATAAAATGTGTGCTTTCTCTGTGTGCTTATTATTGTGTGTTGGTGTGTGTGTGTGTGATTTCATTGGGTTGTGATCAACATGTTCAGTTAAGTACAGGTCAGACAGCCTACATAAGACATATACACAAAATAATCAGAGAAATCACCTCAGTCATGGTATTGAAGGTGGGAGAGAGAGCTGTACATTCACTCCCCCCACCCCTGCCGGTACGAGACTCAAACCCGCAACCTTTGGGTGACAAGTCCAACTCTCTAACCATTAGGCGACATCTTCCCTGTAAATTCAGTCATGTATTTCAAGATGTTTCTCTTAATATTCCAATACTTCACTTATTGGACTGAAGAAACTTAGGTTTACTTGATTATCCATGAAAATGTGAGCACACAAAGAAGTGCACTTCAAATATGCACTTATTTAACTGAAAAAAAAAAAAGCGAAATGTTGGACACTTCACACACTTAACAGTCGTAATATAATCTTTTAATACACAGGGCATAGTTGAGTGCATACTGTAGAGCATGTCATTTTGGACTCACATTTGGGTTTTTCAACAAAAATTCTGCCATTTACCCTCATGTCATTTCAACCTGAATGGCAAAGTTAGGCAGATATCCTGATTTTTCTGTTTATTTTCCTTGTCAAAGGTGACCATGGATGGCAAGCTCTGAACAAGCAGCATACAAGTATCAGCTCAGTATGTTTCAGGTCTTCTGAAGCAATATGATAAGTCTGAAGACTGCAGCTTATTGACTGATAATCGGTCACTTGACTCCTCTGCAATGCTAAGCTTGTTTTGTCTTATAGTATGGCAAGCCGTTTTGACTTTTATTCCTTCACGGGATATGAATTCTTGATATCAACAATTCAATTTTCACTAGTTAAAATGCTAATTCTTCATATCAGGAATTACATTTCAACTAGTAAAAACTATAATTCTTGATATCTGTAATTTTATTTTCACTAGTTAAATGTCACCATAGGCTGCCATTCAAAATCAATTGTTGATATCAAGAATTTATTTCTTACTAGTTGAAATTCCAATTTCACATATCAGAAATACAATTCTTACTAGTAAAAACCTTTATTTTTTATATCAGTAATCACATGGTTACTAGTACAGATGTCTATTCTTGATATCAACAATTTAATTCTTGATATCAACAATTTAATTGTCACTAATGACAATGTTCATTTCTGATATCTGAACATGTATTTCTGATATCAACAAATTTCTGATACCTAAAATTACTTTTGTTACTAGTAACAATCACATTCATGATATCAGAAATGAACATTGTCACTAGTGACAATTAAATTGTTGATATCAAGAATTAAATTGTTGATATCAAGAATAGTTACTAGTGGAAATGTAATTGATGATATCAAAAATAGCAATTGTTACTAGCAGAAATCTAATTCCTGATATCAAGAATTAACATTGTTACTAGTGGAAATGTAATTGCTGATATAAAAAATAGCAATTGTTACTAGTAGAAATCTAATTCCTGATATCAAGAATTAAATTGTTGATATCAAGAATTCATATCCCGTGAAGGAATAAAAGTCAAAACGGCTTGCCATACTTACAGTAATCATGTTTCCCACCCATTTCTGTTGGTGGTCTGCTGTGAAGTCTTCATGGAAAGATATTATCTTTGTTGTCATAAAGTGACCATGTTTTATACCGTGGTTTTCATCACGGATTATTTTCTTCATTAAGACTAAGAGGTTTGTGATTAAGAGGACACTGCAGGTTTCTTTGATCGACACTAGTATTGCAATTCTGTTTCTTTACCTTTTTAGATTTATTTCAATTCAAAGACATTAATTTTACTGTTTTGATCGCTTATGATGGATATTAGCCTGATTCTGAATCTGATGGTTTTCTAGTTTTTTTTTTGTTGTTTTTTTTATGAAATTCTGCATTCCACAAGTCTCAATTAGATATTTTCCCATTAGCCAAATTCTTGATTAGTTAGTGGACTCCACACCTCACTGGAATAAATTACATTTGGCTCATTAACTCATTCTAATATGTGCATTCAAATTCTATTTGGAATTCGTAAAGACATTTTCTTTTTAGCTTAGAAATTGTGCTCTCAGATCACTGAGGCTGTCTTTGCAATTGATTATAAGGCCAAAATGATTGTATCATGATGAATATGTAGTATGATTGCTTATTAATATGAATGTTTTTTTAATGTTTGTTTATTTTATTTTTAATATGACATTATTTATCATTCATTCATTCATTCATTTCTTCGTTATATTACAAAATTTTACAAGACAAAAGTATGTTTTTTTTAAAGAAGACTTTTTTTTTTTAAGAAAATTGATACTTTTATTCAGTAAGGATGCATTCAATAGATCAAAAGTGAAAGTAAAGGCTTTTTTCAATCAAGAGCATAATTTTTTCGGTGTGTGTTTTTAGAGGGCTTTGACAGAGGAGCACTGGCAGAGAGCCCTGCAGCTCTGATATTAAGCGTGCTATCAGGCTCCTGGAGAGGCCCTTCATTGTCACACCAAACTCCACTGCAGCACCACTAACACATCATTTGTTAGCGCCCGCTTCACTGGTTTTAATTAGTGTCTCTGAATGCAGCCGCACAACAGAGGCTCGAAAAATCAAACGCCACTGCTCCAAATTTGTTTGTATCTGCTCCAGTTTCACCACACAAGTTCCTCTCTTCACACAGCCAAACACACAAGAGTTCCTCATCTTCCCTCAAAATATTTCCTCTGTCAATATCATACTGTCTGCTTCACAACCTGGCAAACGACGTGTTTTGTAGCAAACACAATGAAGAAGTTATATTTAATGTGCCTAACCCTGCTGGTATGAAAAATTTAACGTAAGACAGCAGTCGCGTGTGAAGTAATGAGATCTCATTACCTCATGTGGTCTATAATTACTTCCATTTATGCTGTGAACAAAAATATGAATCATATGGAAAATCTTTCTTTTTTTAGTGGTTATTTCTTTAAATAAATCCTATTACAAACTGTAAACGATCCTGATTGGAAAAGCAGCATGAATGTGAAATAAAAGCAGTTCCTCCCTCTCAATTGCGGTTTATTTCTCTTTGAAGCAGAGCTGGCAAAGGCAGAATTAACTGAATCTTATTCTATATGAAGTGGGGATGAGAATGAGCTAAAGAAAAGTCAAAATTTACCATTGATTCTTTTAATTTATTTATGGTAACTTGAAGCTTAGAGTAAGAAATGTGTGTGGGGAAGATATTAAAACTGCTACGCCGCTGCATGCTTCCCAGTGTAAATGTGATTTGCATGCTCATTTATGCCTATAATTACAAGTTTCTATCTTTTTTCATGTTTCAGAAAATGAAATTGGAGGAGGTGTAGTGACCTCTTATCAGTCGTCTAACATAGAGGGCCGCAGGGCAAACAGAGGTCTGAACCAAAGAGCGATTAAATCGGTAATTACATCAGGTACCACTTCACGCTATCTGTCTTTCTTTCTGTCTTCACAGTACTTGATCTCATAGAATGTATAAACACAATCAAGTGTGTATTTCTGCTATGAGCAGACTTGAACACACCCCTCATCTGCCATTGGTTGGGCAAACAGATAGTCCCGCCTTACACTCACACCATTGGTTGAGTCAATGTTGCTTATTTTGAGCTGATCTAGATATAAACAAATCAATATTTTGAAATTAATGTTTTGTGCTACAGCACCATTATGTTGCATGTTTCAGGAAGACAACTTACCAATGACTTATTTTACACATCAAGCTATCCACTTTATTTTTAAGCCATTTGTAACTTGAATATGTAAGGCTTCCAGTGTCATTCGATTCCAGTTATTTTACTTTACTTTACTAGTTATTTTACAAAAATAGTCTGTTCTGCTTCTTGATGTTGCAGACTGATATTATTATCATATTATTCAAATTTATTGTCATAATCATAAATGCTCCGGTTTTTAGTGCAAATAGTTTTACTACCCTTTGTTATTCATAGTTATTTATCTATAGCCACTAATGAATCGGAAGTTTCGCACATTCACTGAAAATACTGATGCAAAATTGTGGACATGAATATCTCACTTTAAAGGAACAGTTCACACAAAAATGAAAATATGCTAGAAACGTCTTCACCCTCAGGCAATCCAAGATGTAGATGAGTTTGTTTCTTCGTCAGATTTGGAGAACTGTAGCATTGAATCACTTGCTCACCAATGGATGCTCTGCAGTGAATGGGTGCCGTCAGAATGAGAGTCCAGACAGCTGATAAAAAAACATCACAATAATCCACAAGGAATCCACACCACTCCAGTCCATCAGTTAACGTATTGTGAAGCCAAAAGCTGCGTGTTCAAAAGCTATAATTTTACTTTCAAAGGAATTCATAATCCATAATAACACCTTCTCCAGTTAAAAAGTTGTCTCATCTGAATTAAGAGAGAAATCTGCACAGATAAAGCACAGTTTACAAGCCAAAACAGTCCAAAACAGCTCTAAACAAATATGTGGGTGGATTTTGATGTGAGAGGACAACAGGAGATGGACTATTTTTTACTGTGTTATTATGGATTATGGGCATGTATTTTGCCCAGAAGTGATGTTAAAAGGCCTTAATGATGGATTTGTTTATTACAAACATGTAGTTTTTCAGGTTACAAGATGTTAACTGATGGACTGGAGTGGTGTGGATTACTTGTGGATTATCGTGATGTTTTTATCAGCTGTTTGGATTCTGACGGCACCCGTTCACTGCAGAGCATCCACTGCTGAGCAAGTGAAGTAATGACACATTTCTCCAAATCTGATGAACAAACAAACTAATCTGTAAATTCTCATTTTTGGGTGAACTATCCCTTTAAGTATTTTGACAAAAACACACTCTACTGTCATTAATATATGGGCTTACATTACAAATAAAAGTTTTTATTAAAACGTTGATTGTATTTGTTGCTCTCCGCAGATGGAGGTGGATGTAGCAGATGAGAAGCGCCATTGCACACGCTCAAAAGGTATTCTCCTTTCCATCACTTACACATAACACACAGATGTAATGTGGCGATATGGTCAGACCGGCCTTTTGTTTGAGTGATAATCTAATCTTCTTCTGCCCTTTCAACTGACCTCTCACGTCCTCTGTCTTCTGTCTCTCTCTATGCTTCTTCACAGTTCCCCTGGAGCCAGCCATACATGAGTTGTTCAGGTCAGTGTTTTTACAGACTGAATCACACACACAAACACACACACACACACACACACACACACACAGACACACAGACAGACTCGAGCCCACAGGCTGGCAAAGAGGTCTTTACCTGGATAATGGCTGCCAATAAGCAGTGTTGTGATCACGCTTTCCTGTTCTCCTATTTTCTTTCCATCTGTCATATCCGTTTGGGTGATGATAAAATAGTGTCACTTTGCTAAGCTGCAACTATTTCTCCGTACAATGACATATGGCCAGTTTCTTTCAGAGCCAAGTAATACAACAATTTTCAATACACACACTTTTCCAAACTTGAATGTTGTTCTAGACTGATGTGACACTCTACAGCATTTTCTCAAAATTGTGTGAGATCTTTACACCACTGGTTAGCATAAATTAACATGAATAAATATATTGGGTGCATATTGCCTACTATTATTTGTTTATAGAGCTGGAAAGGCTGGAATTTGGCAGCATATTTTTGCATTAAATCATGGATGCATCTTCTTTGTAGGATCAGAACTTCTCCACTCACTCGGCATCCTAAAAACAATACGGCTCAACCTCAGTATTTGGATCAGGACATGATTGCAAACATGCTTTCAACATGTCTCGAGTGATTTTGTTTTTTAGCCAGTTCATTTGTTCCAGTTATCATAGTTCAAAGAGAGTAGAGTATTGGTGATATCAACACTAGGGTGATAGGTTTGATTCCCAGGGAATGCATAAACTGATAGAATTGAAGGAAGTGTGAGTTGCTTTAGATGAAAGACTCTGCCAAATGCATCAATGTAAAATTAGTAAACATAATTAGACAAGTATGCATACACGGATCACATACACCATTCTTTTTATTTAAAATGCATTTCCATGTTGATCAAAATTGAAAATAATGGTTTCCATTTTAAACCAGTTTTGTTCAGATTGTCTAAAAGCAAACAGCAC
>NW_015539832.1:76274-99713 GCF_001515605.1 Sinocyclocheilus anshuiensis | reverse complement strand
CACTCAGCAGAAAAAAAAAAAAAAAAATGTAATATTTAAATAGAATTATGGCTTGATACCAGAGTGTTGATGTGCAATACAGTGAAAAAGGGTCATATCTACATTAATTGTGACCCGTGCTGGCAAAATGAGAACGAATGCGCACGGGCTAATTTTGAGCTACAGGCAAAAAAAGTGAAAAATTTCGATTTTGGTTGAATTTGAGGTTTTCACAAAAATCAGTTCATTAAGCCCTCGTCTAGTGATCCAAGTGATGACCAAATAATAATTAAACATCTAAAAGTATCTTTATTTGTACATTTTTCTGAGAGGAGTACCTTTTCTCCGTTTGCTTCTCGCGCTGAACCGCTGACTGACATTAGAAGCGTCTGCATAAAGACACTTCCGCCAGCGCTCTGTCCCGATACACATATACACAGATTTATAGTAGGCTAAGTATATTCATGCAAACATAATCTGTTATATCTTAAAGGTGGGGTAAGCGATTTTTCAAAAACGATTTGGAAAACTGATTCGGGCCGAATAGCAAAACAAACTTGTAGCCAATCAGCAGTAAGGGGCGTGTCTACTGATGTGGAGCAGAGTTCAGTGCACAGGGGACATTAGCCGAGCCGAGCGACAGAAAGATAGAGATGACAGATAAAAAACAAAAGAGGAAAACATCTGCGGAACAAAAGAAGGCTTAAGGCAAGAAGTAGGACCTGTGTAAATATCGGATCAGCTTTCCAGCGCTGGAGAGAACTCAAGGAGTGGAAGGCCTGCGATCGGACGCCGAGGTTGCTTTGTTTCTTCTCGATAGGTGAGTAACACCGTGTCTGCGCCGCAACAGCTAAAGTCTGTCTAGTACACTGGACGCGACAAAGCGACCGTTGAAAATCATTTGAAATTTGTGTCAATACGTCATAAATAGAACGCAGCAGCAGGTTTCTGTCGGGGATTTGTCGTGTCGTGCCGCATCCAGTGTAGACAGCATCGCTGATTATAATGAGTTCTATAGTATTTTGTAGCGCCGCGCCGCTCGCATCTGGTGTAGACATGGTGCAACATTGGTTTTGCTTTGTTTAACAGAACTAATCGTTGCCTGGGTTGCGTACGTATGTGTGGGGCGGAGCTATCAAAATAGGGGCGAGACCCTTTTGGGGTAGGGGCGTGTTTGTTTTGGTGTTTTCAGAAATCAGAAATCGCTTACCCCACCTTTAAGTGAACGTTTGGGGAAAAACATTGGATGTGTAACATTATATTAGATCCGTGCATTACACTATGTCTTAATATATAGGCCGTCTGTCGCATTAATGTTAATCAAACGATAAAAGAAAAGAGGAAATCACTCGCTGCTCTCGATTGAACTGCTTTTGTAGTTTTAAGCAATTTATTTGTATTGAACACACTTAAGTGATTTTTACATTTTACTATTTGGTTTTCTTACTTGAATGCTTTTGTTTAGATGTAAAATTAAAAAAGTAATAGCCTACAATTTACACTTGTTTCTTTCTTATATTTGTTATTTTTTTTGCATCGGTTCTCATTTATAACAACAAAGATAAAATAAGAAAATAGCTATATTGTGATTGTTAATCTAGTAATGATTATTAAGTAAAGAAGTGGGGGGAAGATGTAATGTTTCTAGGTGATTTCGCTTTGGAACGTTTAGAAAACTTTAAATCAGTTTTTCTCTGAATTTACTTTGCTGACTCTATTGACTTCAAACAGGTGTAGCTCAGTCATTTACCTTAAAATTGTTTTTTAAGTTAACAATTTTGCAGGTTACTATTTTTTTCACAGTGCAGCTTTACTGACTGCAAAAATTGTGGGATTGTTTTTTTCTTTCTTTTTAAACCTTTCTTTTTTAAGTTTTAGTACATAACAGAAAATATGATGCATATTTAAAAAAAGACATGACAATTAACATTAAGAACTTTCCAAGTTGTTTTTGACTTGTGTGAAAATTCTACTTTAATATTATAGCTAATTTAGCTTTTTTATGAAGAAGTTGTACTTGTAAAACATTAATTAACCTACATTCATTAACATTTGGCTTGTCTAAAGAAAATTAAGAAATTAAGTATATTCTTTGGTGATACATGTTTTTGATTATTATTAAATTAAAATGCAATGCTTCAACCAAGTCATAAATATCATTTGAGAAAGAGTAAATTTGGCTGTAACAAAGATAAAGGTTTTTTTTTTGGTCCAAAGCTGGTCCAATGTATTGCTATTGTTATTGTTGTTGTTATTGTTATTGTTGTTGTTGGTGTTGGTGTTGTTGTTGTTATTATTATTATTATAAGCAGCAGCAGTAGCAGTAGTGGTGGTAATAGTATTTTCAGTGTAACATGGCCTGGATCAACATCAATATTTTAGATTGTATTCCATGAAATCTTTCAATTAATGCAAGCTCATAAAAACCTTAAATACTTTTAGGGTTCCATGTCAACTACCTATTTATGTTTGGCATACATTTTGTTTCTCCAGGTAAATACATTTTAGTGATACAAAGTGCATTTCACAGGAACTTAGCAAGCATATTTCGGTACATTCAGTCCTATTTACATATAGTCCAAATTGCTTTTCAGGCTCATAATTTACCAGTTGGAAGGATGATGACATGCTTGTCCAACATTTCATGACGAGTGTTTCTATCTTAATGCCAAATACATGGCCAGCAAACAATCTCCATCTCTGAATGGACATCTGTTGAGAGATTTATGTCTGACAGCTTTATATTTTTGGCCTAAAATATTAAACTAAAAACCATTCAGAACACCTGCAGGGCAATAACTAATGTCAGAGTTTTCAGTGTATTAAACAAAATCAAGTTTTTATTAGTTTCAGCTTCTAAAACTGTCTTCATAATTGGAAAAGTCATAGAATCGAACCTTTTCATACAGTATTTTCAGTGTCCGTTGTGTGAATCACACCTGACTTCAGTATCTGACAGCTAGTTTGATTGTCACTGGACGTTTGATGGACAGCTGGCTTCTCTGCTGTATTGATAGGCATATCAGAGAAGAAAGCCTGGGAATGAAAGGTGGCAAAAAAGATGGAGGTGAAGATTGCATTACTGTGCACCTGCTCCCTCTCTTTGATGTCGCCTCCACCAGCAGCTTAAACCAGATAATTAAAGATAAATAAAACAACGGTTCAATCATTACTATCAGCCTCTCTCTCTCTCTCTCTGTTCCTCTATCTTTCTCTTTCACGCTTCAGATCATTTCTTCTTGAGCTGGTGGCTTCTCATTTGCATGCTTATCAAAGTGTTTTGACGATCCAACGGGAGCTGCAGTGCTAAGGTGGGATCATTAATATGTTAATTAGTCCTTTTGACACTTTGCTTAAGCATGTGTACAATGTGCTCCTCATCCGTGACTTCAGTCACATACTCGCTGGATGTGCGCACACTCCCTAAATACTTACAACAGGCAGAAAAGCAACTAATCAAGTGGCCACTTTTGGGCTAATGGTCCAGTCTACAAAGAATATTGTAATTAGTCTAATTCTGTATTGCTTATATATTTAGGTCTTTTTGTTAGGGAGTAAGCAGTGACACTAGTACCTTAAAGGGATAGTTCAGCCAAAAAATGAAAATGTGCTGTTAATTTGCTGTTCAAAAGAATGATTTGTTTGTGAACCAGACTTCACTGTGGACTGTTTGTCTGAGGATTTGGATTACAGGTAATAATGTTCAGTTTTTTGCACAGAATGATCGTTTCGCTTCGTAAGACTTCAATATATCTTTAGGAGCCACAGGAATTAATTTTGCTGGTGTTTTTTTTTATTTTTTTTTATTCTCAAAATGACGTTAGCCACTGACTTGTATTTTATGAATCACCGAGGACCACGGTGTCAGCTAAGAATCTTCTTTACTGTTCTACTGAAGAAAAAAACTCACCTACATCTTGAGGTGTAAATGTTTTAGTAGAATGAGTCGCTTAACTGTTTCAAAACTGCTTAACTGTTTTGTTGTTGTTGCACTGAACTGCAGTTAAGTAAGCTTTAACACTTATGGACAGTATTTATCTTTGATACATGCAGAAATAGATTTTAATATGTACAAATACTATTGTAGTTGTTGGTCAAATGTTGAACAATTTAGTAAAGTGTCTACATGCAGTTTACAGTTCATGCAGATCAGGAGCAGCTATAACAGTATGAGGATGCAGGAACTGGAAATCTGAGTGTTTACAGTGTTTACAGTATCCAGCATGGCATACCTAGATTATCAGCTGCATCTGCGCTAAATAACCAGAATGCCCTGCACACAATACTGTATCTCACAATGCATTGTGCTTGACTTTACCTTTCATTTGAGACGTGCAATGGTGAATAAATTATGCAACATAGTGAGGTCATGTGAAGCACATTATACTCTCTGAGACATTTATAGTTGCATTCTGTTTTATATGTATATAAATATAGCAGTATGTTAGTATTTCATTCATGAGCTTATCATCATTCTAAAGCTCATGGCTCAGGGTTTAAAATGAACTGACAGTGAGATAAGGCAGGATTTTATTAATTTTAATAAGTATTATGATTTTTTTTTCTGTTCTATTATTGCAACACATGATTCCCCCAGCTGTTATTAATAGATTAAATTGAGTTTTGTAGTTTCGCTTAGAAGCAAGTCAGTATATTAATACTAAGTGCTGTATTAAATACACCGTCAAGGGACATTGTATTTTTATTTTCCTGTCTAAACTTTGATTATTTAGGAGTGTTCACACTTACACTGATTCACAGCGACAAAACAACCAAAAGTCACTGACTAGTAATTGACATGTAATGTCAGTGTGTCCAATTATGTGACAATATTGAGAAAAGCCAAAGACCTTAGATTTACCAAGACAGTGCACTCATATTATGAATGAGAGAAAGTGCAACATGCAATATAGTGGAATAAGTCCCGTCTTCTAAATAAAAGAACCAATCAGCAGTTGGTAAAATCATGGCATCACTGAAGCAGCTTTTAGGACCGGCGTTCCCATCACGAGAGGTGTGCTAAAGGATGCTAAAGACCACAGCCTCTAGCATCAGTCGCTAGTGAACCTCTTGAGGCCAGGGAGTGAGGTTACTCGCACAGCTCTTAGAGTTACACATGCATGACTTGCAGGTCAGGGATGCCTTAAATAGCTGCAAATATGGCTGGCGAGTAAACAGCCTGTCCTTGAATGGGACTTTAGAAAAGCAGCAAAACATTGGAGCTCACGTGATCATTCTGCGGTGAGATCGAGAAGTTCATGTTACTTCTGAGAGATTTACCTGTTCTGTATGCGTTCTATCTGCCTACGTGCAGGAATACATTAGAAAACTATTCTGAGTTTGATTAATGCACTGGAAATAATTTATTTTGTTCACGATTTTCCACTGCAAATGATATCCCTTCCAGAAAGTTTTTGCTTACTTTTATTCAAAAAATATTTATTAAATTGATCAAAAGAGGCAAAAAGGCACGTATAATGTTACTAAAGATTTCTATTTCAAATAAGTGCTGTTCTTTTGAACTTTCTATTTATTTGTGAATCCTGAAAAATTAAATGTATCATGGTTTCCACAAACATATTCAGCAGCACAACTGTTTTCAACATTGATAATAATCAGAGATGTTTCTCGAGCAGCTAATCAGTGTATTATAATGATTTCTGAAGATCATGTGACACTGAAGACTGGAGTAATGATGCTGAAAATTCAGCTTTGATCACAGAAATAAACTACATTTTAACAGATATTCAAAATGTAACATCTAAATTAATTGGTTATATTCCAATAGAAAATATTATATATATATATAAAACTCTGGTAAGACTTTATTTTAAGGTGTCCTTGTTACACATTACATGTACTTACTATTATAATAACAATACATTTTGCATAATTACATGCAAGTAACCCTAAGACAAACCCAAACCCTAACCCTAACCATATAGTAAGCACATGTAGTTAATTAATATTACTCAGTACTTAAATATGTAATTACACTGTAACAAGGACACCTTAAAATAAAGTGTAACCAAAACTATTTATGGTACCAATTGTAGGTTACCACTTTTTAAAGTGCAGTTCTTTTAAATTGTAATATTCTTTCAGAATATTGGTGTTTTTACTGTTTTTTATTTTTATTTTTATTGATCATATAAATGTAGCCTTGGTGAGCAGATGAGACTTCTTTAAAAACATTCATAAAAAATTATTAATTATCCCAAATATTTTTTTTTATATACCGGCAAAACATCCCATTTGTGATCAGATTGTCAAAATCTATGATAATTTGTGCAGGTCTTTAAGGTTTGCTCGTTAGGATAACCAACAGACAGCATGACGGGCAACCAGCAAGCAACACAATGATCACAATTTAGCACTGTGTATCTTACACACTTGTGCTGTACTTCCATCGGTGCCAAGCAGCTATAAAAGGAGCCGTTCGAAACACGTAACACACATTTGACAAAGGCTCGCAGTGATCTAAACTCTCAGGTCTCCACTCAGACTCACAGTCCGCCTACTCAGATTCTAGATTACTAGTTTCTCTTCCCCCGTGCTCAGTTTACTCCCGGCTGCATGATTGACACGGCTTTGCTCTTGTAGCAGGCAATCAGCGCAGCCGTTTGAGGCGGCTGTGGAATTACAGGAGCCTGCAGACAAGCAGCTCGTCTAGCAGACCTTTGGCTCCGTGAGAAGATGAATGAGGAAGCGATCTAAACTGAGAGGTGGGGGTGCTGACAGGAACGAGTAGTGATCATGAGGGAGATTAGTTACACCCTCCTGCCTGCCCCGACCCCAAAACCCACCTCATGTACCTCATGAGATCAGATATGCAATTATACAGGCGGCGTGTAACCATGGCGACACAAAAATCTCCAATAATTGTGTGCAGAGTGATTGGCTTTCCTTCTTAACTAGATTCAAATCTGCATGCAAGTATAGATCCTGAAGTAGCAGCACCACATTTATACAAAGCTTGTATTTGTAGGTGAATTTCATGAAATATGTCCAGGTAATATTTCATGCCAAAATCAAGAAAATGAATTATATTTTGATTAAACATTTTTAGATTTACAGTATTTTTATACCTATTTTTATAATAAACTTTTGTGCATTGTAACAATGCATTGCTACCATAAAGCAAACATGTATGCATTTTTACTGTAATATAGTAAAAATGACCGTATTACACAATGGAAATATAGTGGTAATTACAAAACATTCAAAAATAACTGCATGCATTAATGCTTTAAAAACAATTTTGAGGAGAAAGCTTGCTTAATTATCATGAAAGTAATATCGCATAAAAGAATATTTAAGACCATCATCTTAATGGTTTTAAAATAGAGATGATTTTCTAAAATAATAGATAACTTTCGTTCATGTTTCATGAGAAGAAGGACAGGGATTTGTATTAGGTTTGAGATTTGAACTGCTCAGTTAATATTTCACATCAAAATCCAAAATCGAGAGAAAGAAATTATGCTTTATTAAAGAGAATATAGCCTATTTTATACTCAATAAGATCTTGTGCATTGCAACATCACATTGGTACCATAAAGCAAAAATAAATAAATAAATAAATATATATTTTTTTACTGCAATACAGTAAAAATATAGTATTACACTAATGCAAATAATTACTCCCCCATCACCCAAAAAAACAAAAACAAAAAACAAAACAAACAAACAAAAAACATTGTAAGTAACATTGTAACATTGCATTGGTACTACAAAGCAAAATTGTATTTATTTTTACTGTAATTAAAAACATGAATATTACACTAATGAAAATATAGTGATAATTTAATTTATTAATAAAATATGCATTAAAGAGTAATTATTTAGTTTATTATTATTAGTAGTATTAGTATTTATTTGCTTAAATGTCATGCACATAATGGTGAAATGTGACCTAGACATGTTGCATTTTTATTGGAAAAAGGACAGGAATTGGGATTGGGTTTAGGATTTGAACTGAGCAGCTGAAATGACAGGAATCACAATTCTCTTGTCTGGAGTTTCTGATGAAGACGGGGCAAGAAGACATTACACACCAACTCACGAGACTGACACACATTATTCAGCGTTGATGGCGACCTCTCGCTAATGCACTCACACGCATGCAGATAACTACAGCAATGTGTGACATCAATGTTGTGAGTGACATTTAGTATCTGGGTTGCACAAGATGCTCCATAAAAGAGTCATGAGCAAATCTGTGAAAGCTGAATAATTCATGTAGCGAGAGGTAAAAACAAAGCACCGCTGTTATTATTTGTTAATAAGATACCGCAGCTAATGAGGGAGCCACTGTTTACAGCCTGCATTTGTTTTTTTAGGCTTTCTGTCAGAGAGCCAGAGTTGACTTTACAGGAATTCCTTTTGCTTTATATAAGCACTGTTCCAAACCCTAGAGAGATGTCCGTCTAGACCAGGGGTTCTCAAAGTCTACATTCAAAGGTCCAAATCAGAATGTTCATCAGTGTCAAAGGTCCGGACCGGAACAATTGGTTATTACAATTGGTCGGTTCTTTTCAGAGATACATACATATAAAAACGCCCGCGCTGCATTTTAACTTTGAAATGTGCAGTGCTCAGTTTATTCAATGAAGTATAATCCTTTTGGAAAATCTATTTGTGGTGGTCAGTTTTGATATTGTGAAGGGCCGCCACAAATAACTCAATGTATAGGAAACACTGGACACTGCTAGAAGTCAAATGGCCTTAATCTAAGTGATAACAAAAATAAATAAAAAAATACTCATATTAGCGTCAAATGTCGCCCGATTATGTCAAACGTCATACGCTCACTGGATGTCATGACAACAAATGTCACGAAGGAAAGGTTTCTGTATCTCGCCTTTGCTTTCATTTCGGACCATCTCCAAAAAGACATTAAATAGCGTTAAAAAAAGATTATTTTTAAGGCTAGACCAGCCAGTGCACATGCGCAGTCCTAAGCGCACGTCTCAGAACACTGACTGTTTCTATAGAAACCGGGACTTCTAACGGCAGCTGTAGTGATGCACTGACTTTACAGATTAGCGATTGGCTCTTTCATTCAGTAGTCGGGACTTCGTTCGATAGAGCGTCCATGTTGAGTATTGCATTTTTCCCCATTCAAAACTATACGAGTTACACTGGTATTCTATACACTGTAAAAAAAATTCCGTAAAATTTACGGTAAAAAAACGGCAGCTGTGGTTGCATTCCCATAAAAAATATGGTAGCAACGTTTTAGGTTTTACGGTTTTAACTTAAATTTACAGTTAAATACCATAATTTCATTAATTGATATAATGTTAATGTACCAACCTATTGAAGTACTAAAATCTGTTTTGTACCTTTGTAATACACTGATAACCACCAAATGCAGGTGGTGATGAGAAAGTCACATGATGAACCAAAGCCCATCACAAGCAGCTTTTAAATAATAACATATATAGAAGGTGCACAGTGTCATTCACACAAACACTAAACACCATCATGGTAACACACATGAAACTGAAATAATGCAATAAACATTCATTTAACAACATTAGGTGTAACACACAACCCTAATATACAAAACTGATAAGAAAAAACTAAGAAGAAACATTGTTATTTCAACAAAAAAACATCAAATTTGAAATGTAACGCAGGGAATTCTGGGAATGTCAATTTACGGTTATTCACTGTAAAATATACGGGTTTTTTCACTTCCAAAAACCGTAAAATTAATGTCCAATATATGTAATGTCCAATACAGTTTTTCACCGTATATAGTAGGGGAATTTACCGTTAACCATTTAACAGGTTTTTACTGTAGCATTTTTACAGTCTTTTACCGTTAAATTCACGGTCATTTTTTACAGTGTAGTCTTTGTTAATAAACATAACTGCGTGCGTCTTGCGGAAAAACATTGTAGCCGGAACTAATTCTCTCTGTTTATTAGGGGTGTAACGATACACGCATTCGTATTGAACCGTTCGGTACGAGGCTTCGGTTCGGTACGCATTACAAATCAAACGATTCGTTGGACTAGTTATATATGGAAAATAAAAGAACTTAAAGTGTGTGAAATATAATGTTCTCAGTGCCACTGCGCTCAACAAGGCAGTCCGAACGACGTAACAGGCAACGTGCTGTCTGCCCCGCGATAACCTCCCCGCGCTGGGGTGCATCGAAAGACGATGATCTTATATCGACGATAGCCAGATATATTGTCAAAAACATCAATTATTGGCAATATTAAGAGGATTTGGCATTTCCAATTAATGTAGGCCTGTTACATTCTTATTTTTATTAGGCCTATTATTATTATGAAGTTATTTTTATTATTAAATTCATATTTTGCAATATTACTGCATAACTGATGCGCTGCGAGGATAACAAAAGATTAGGCTATTTACTCTTCAATTAAAATGTAAAAAAAAAGTATTTTAAAGCAGGTCTATATAAAATAAATTATAGACCTATAATTAAAATATGAACACTGCAGTCATCAATAAAAATCCATGAATAAAAAGCTTTAGCGTATTTCAAGCACCGACTTTCAAAAACAAACTGTTTAACACGAAATACATTTCTTGTCTTTTTTTTTACACTATGTAGGCTACGGGCCACAAGAGAAATGTTAAGGGAATAAAAAAACTGTTAGCTATATTTCGTTATCAGCATATGTTGAAGTAGCTTCGTCTCGTCGTCTCTGAGAGAATATGCAGCGTCAGATACCGAAAGCTCCTTCATTACTCAGTCACTCTGTTTTTACTTTCATTTTCTGTATAGCGAATTGACTGAGATTAAGACGTTTACAGGCATAACTCTTGCACAAAGTTTGCACGTTTCTTGTGTGTGATATCCATTGGCTGGCCTTGATGGTTTAAAACAGAAATATTTCCAACATTGCGATGTAACCAATTACCCCCGTACCGAACCGTGACACCACTGTGTCGTATCGAACCGAACCGTGAATTTTGTGAATCGTTACACCCCTACTGTTTATGTCTATGGCGAATCACGCAGGTACTGGGCTACTCCACAGCGGTACCTACCCGAACCAGTCTAAAATAGTCCGAATATAAACACTTATTATAGTTGTACTGTAATGATTCAGGACAAGCCAAAAACACGGTTTGGAAAATGGATTCATGGTGTACTCGCTTATTATATAAATTTAATACATTTTGAACACAAAAAGTTACAGACTGCAGCTTTAAATGCAGTTGAACTTTAGAGTGCCTTTTTGACTTAAGTAGGACTTAAGTGTATCTTTATATGTGATTTCATAATTCTGTTGTCTTTAAAATATGGTTATAGAATTTAGGATTTATGTTAAACTAAAATATATTAAATATAATGCAATTCCTACTGTATTGACATATATATATATATATATATATATATATATATACATACATATATATATATACATATGTATTGACATCATTTGCAATGATGAAGTTGAAATTTAATGTTTAACCCTTTAACTGTCACTCCCATTTTTGAACATAGACATGAAAGTCCAAACTTATATTTTTATAATTCATGAATGAAAACATTTTGTAATATGATTTTGATGTACCATTTCCACGGTAATGCAATGTCTGATTTTAAAATGGTTTTCAAAGAATGAATTTTGAGATTTTAAGCTTTCAATTGATATATAATTTATGATGATTTCTAAAGCGTGATAGGGAAAAAGGCAACGAAGAAAGACTTTTTGTGACAAAGGTTCAAACTCTTGTTATGATGTAGATTTTTGAGCTCCACTCCAGTCATAAAATAATCTATTACTTTTCCTATATAATTTGTAATATGTAAAACAGTGGTAAAATATCTATTTAGAAGTCTTTCCAATGATATTGTCATGATTAGATTAGGATTTATTTGCATTATAGTGAAATAAACGTAGGTGTCCCACTGGAGGGACGGGTGACAGAGGTTAAAATATACTAACATAAAATGTAATATAAAAAAAAACACACTACAGTTGAAGTTATGATCAAGTACTTTACACATGCTTAAGTATAATTGTTACGGAGCCGACGAGACGAGAGGCGTGCGGATCCATATGCAAAGCTTTTATTCTAGAACAAAGTCAAAACGAGCAAGGGTCAGATAATGGCAAACAGGTATATTGAG
Organism: Sinocyclocheilus anshuiensis; assembly: GCF_001515605.1. Taxonomy (NCBI): domain Eukaryota; kingdom Metazoa; phylum Chordata; class Actinopteri; order Cypriniformes; family Cyprinidae; genus Sinocyclocheilus; species Sinocyclocheilus anshuiensis. Next base: position 87,607 of record NW_015539832.1, on the reverse strand, counting down.
GGCAAGACACAAGAGTAGTCCAGTGAGCAGGCGTGGTCGATCTCCGGCGAACAATGTCCAAACAGGGTATTCCAAAGGGTTAATACGAAACACAGGCTATGGTCCAGGCGAGGGGCAAACAGTATTCGAACAGGGCGAGATGAGAGGGATAATAGGAAACAGGAAAACTAGACGAGACTAGACTAGACAACTAGAAACGGGAACTGGCTCTGTAAAGTAGCTATCGACTAGGGTAGCGATATGCGCTTACAATACTCGGCAGTTTGAAAGGGATCTGAGTGAGTGTTATATAGTGAATGTGTGATTGGTTTCAGCTGTGTGCTATCAGTGCCTTCAGCTGTGTATGTGTAATCAGTGCAATGGATGATGGGAACTGTAGTCCGGGGTGAAGTGCAACAGTTAGTGTGGTGCAAGAGTCCATAGTAGTGAGCGGGTGATCTCTGGTGGTGAGCGAACAGAAGTGCATGGACAGGATTCGTGACAATAATAGTCAACATATCAAATTAAGTGTACTTTTTAAAGTACAACAAGACATACACCCAGATTCTGGCTTTTTATTGCACTTTTCCATATCTATACAGTGTAGAAATACTTAAACAGACCGCAGAATTTTGTAACAGAGCTGAAGTGTTTTCTTACCAAACCAGAACCAATATCATCTTTACATTTGCATCTTCTACGTAGCCGTGACTCTTTGAATAACTTTGAGTGTCACCCCATATTATAAATATCCCACTATACTGTCATTTATGGCTCATCTGCTGTTATAAAAACTCATACGTAAACTAGCCAATGATGGATTGATACTCTACCCAACTGCCTGAACACAAAGTAATTATGGGAACAGTAAATAGATTATCAATATTACTTATATAGTGTGTGCTAGCAAAGCGCTGGTGAAGGGGATAAGCAGAGCAAAACCAGATTAGGGCTGAATAATGTGCGTAGCTGAACAACTGCATAAATACTCGGTTGCTGTTGTATTGATGTAAGATATGGGTGTGAGAAATCAGGTTCCTTATGCACAGACACAGCTTTCTGTGCAGATTGTATTGGTCAAGGTATTGACTGTTGTTGGAAAGGTCACTTAATGGATATTTGGATATGATGCAGTGCTAATACTATGTATTTTGAATGTATACCATGGTAGTACCCTACTATGCAAAGAACTGAAGACAAATAACTGACAAATTATTTTGCAATCCTGTTCTGCATGTACATACTATGTTCTGACTATAGTGATTACATTAATATGGTAATAACTAGATAGTAACTCTGAACCCTGAAGTCTGTAGTTATCTTGTTACTCAGTGTTTTCTTGGTAAGTACACACAAAAATAAATGATAAAAATATTGTTAAAGTTGAAAATAAAGATGATTGAAGTACACTTTACAAGAAAATGCAGTTACACTTTATTTTAAGGCGTCCTTGTTACAGTTTTATTACACATTTAAGAACTGAGTAATATTAACTAACTACATACTATATGGTTAGGGTTTGGCTTAGGGTTACTTGCATGTAATTATGCATAATTAAGTGTTATTATAATAGCAAGTACAAGGACACCTTAAACAAAAGTGTTACCAAAAATGCTATTTCATTCGTTCTACTTTACGTTAAATTCAACATGCTCGCCATGTGTAACATTAAAACTCATTCAAAGCTGTATTTAGTATCGCTGATATATAGTTTTTATTATTAGTTTGATTTAGGTTTTATTTTTTTTGTAAAAATGTTAGTAATTTTGTTGTATGTTTTTGCAATTTTTATTGTTTTAATTTATTATGTTTCTGTAATTTTTGGTATAGTTTTAATTATTTTAGTGTATCACGTTAAACTAACTTAAACTAAAATAAGATTTTTTTGCCCTTGGCAACTAGCTGAAATAATATGTTCAATTTTTATTTCAGTTATTTTATTTTAAGTAACAATTTTTATTGTTTTAGTTTTAGGTTTTTTATTAATATTTTGAATTAGTTTTTATATTTTTCATTTTTACATTTTACATTTTACATTTTTGTGAAGTTTTAGCAACTTTTCGTGTTTTTGTTATTTTTAGTTTTTGTTTATTATCTCTCTATATAATTTTATTAGTTTGTATTTTAAGTTTTAGTTTTTTTTAGAATATCAAGTTAAATGAAAATTATAATTTTTTTCTCCCTTGGCAGCTAGCTGAAATAATATGTTCCATTTTTATTCAAGCGCAATTGTATAGCTTTATTTTTAGTTTGTAGTAATATTTCAAATAAGTTTGACAGGACTGTCAGTTTTAATTTAAATTTTTGTTAAAGGTTAAGCAATTTTGTTGTGTTTTACCATTTCTCTTAACGTTAATTATATTACAAGTATAAATGTTTTTATGGTTTGAATTATTTATTTATTTTTTGTTAAATGTAATAACCCTGAATTGAAGTCAGTGATGTGGCCCAGTATTTCTGATGGCCATTAGTCCCTACTCAGGGAACCATGGTTACATAAGTAACCTGAGACGTTTTATTGCAGGTCATTCTTTTTGAGCTGTTATTTAATTGTAGGTGTTGCTTTTTGTTATTTCCTTCTTTATTTAAACAGTTGTTGTTCTTTTTTCCTAAAGAGCATGAATACGGGTCCTTCTCATTTCCACAGCTGCAGCTGGGCTCAAATAATTGCCTTTTCTTGGCGAGAGCGTGTTGGGGAGCTGAAGTAGAGCATTTTCCTCCTCATTTGGATTCCGCGGACGGTCTCGGGGTTGTATTCATACCTTGACAGATAGCGCTCGCTAAAAGCATTGGCACGCGGCCAGGCTGGCAGGGTGTGATTTTAGGTGGACAGGCGGACAGACTGGACCTTTCTAGCTGTGGCAGAAAGAAAGAATAAGAGTGAAAGAGAGAGACAGGACTTCCAAATGAACGCTGGGAGCAAGTTGGACTGACAAGCTGGTGCATTGTCACCCAAGCCCTCAGTCTTAGCACTCTATCAATAGAGCTAGTCAAGCAGCACTGCCTGGTGAGGTACATTAATCACTCGCACCCCCTCCTGTGCTATCACAGCCCACCACTGCAAACCACATTTCCATATTTAATGGAGGCTTAATTTGATTGAATGACTGCATGGAGGAAACCAAATTGCATAGGCAGGTCTACCAACAATAGGCAGTGTGCGGCATGTAATCAAGTGCTATTGTTAGATACCTGCAATGGGGTCCACTTCACATGATGCCCAAATATGCCATACTTTCAAGGGAAGGCCACATTGTACCTTTCTGATTTCAATGCTATTTTTGTATTCTGGGTTCATTTTGATTAATTTATATGTCTAGGCCTAAATTTGAGATTGAATGAATTGCATGAATTAATTTCATATAAAAATTCCATTCACTTGGATTGCAGAGTTTTAGCATAGACAAGCTAGTAAACTTAAATACACAATAAGCGGGTTTATATATTTATCATAACAATCCAATTTGTTTGAGTGTTTTAATATTGCTTGTTCCACATATTTTAATCATATTCATGCTTTTTAACAGAATAGATATAATAGATTTAATAGTGAACAGATTTATGCTGATTCTAAGCAATTTCAGGAAATGCATTTTGAAAGAATGATTATTTAATTAAACCAAACAGATGCAAATAGTTCATACTAAACAATGTCATTTTTAATTTTAATTTATTTACAGTTTATTTATTTGTTTGTTTTGCAATCTTACCCATTTCACTTATGGATGACTGACAAATATGCATCAAATTAAAATGCATTCAATTTATTAGTACTGTTAATGAAATCTTGTTTGTGTATGACTGACTTTATACAAAGTTTATGATGTTTAAAACTGTACAGTCAAATGGTTACAAATTGCATATGCATTTCAAACACATAAATCTTAAATTTAGGCATAAATATTAAGTGGGGGTTGTCAACCCCAGGGGTTCATCAGTTGAAGAAAAGCTAATAATTATTTAAACCAAAAACCTTTACTAAAAATGTGAAATATTTTACTTGCATGTCATATGTTTGTAAAAAGTTTAATTTTAACTTAAAATCTCAAGGGACTTTGAGTAAATACTTTGGGTCAAATGGGTTCAGTTAATAAATGAGATGATCCCTGAATGCGTTGCAGTGAGCTCAGTGAAGACATTCATGCAAGATATTAGACATAGACAACATATTTTATAGAACTTATTTTATTTTTTATACATTTTGTTATTTTCTGTTATTGATAAGGTACAGTATACTGTTATATGCAACATTCTGCATTATTTTCATTTATCAGTAATACACCCAAGCAACATGTTACTAGTTGCCTTCATTGTTGAAGCAGCAAATATGATTTTCTAAGTTAAGCTATACAATTTATGTTGCTTAGTGATTAAACATCTGTTTGATTAGTCAAAGTTTATAAGTTCAAATGCAGATGGTGGTGATTAAACACTAAATGGTGATTTATTACCACTGCGCCTCTGAGGCACCTACACCTTGTGTTTGTGTAAATACATTATATTTAGTAACCGTAATCCACAGGAATCAAATTTAAGTGCATATTTTTAAACATAATAGTATCATTGATACAACTGGGTACATATAGTTAAAAAATAAGCAATTAATTTAAATAGAAGGCCAATGGCCAGAATTGCCATGAGCTGGTGTTTATTTAAATATCTGGTTTAGGCATGAAACTCTAGATGGCACAAGCTGATAGGTCCTTTGTACGATCTGCTTGCAATCAAGTTATTTACTACAAGGCACAAGCTGATTTGGCTCAGCAGATTGTGCAGCCAATGAGACTGCTTGTTCAACATTGAAATATTCTGGCTCAGTGTTTGCTGTAAGCAGATATTTTGGCTGTAGCACGATATTTCCTATGAAACCCTTCACCTCCCCCAGCTCCACCTGTCTGGGTCGGTTTTATGATGGGATTTATTATGCCTATTCATGCAGGAGCATCTTAGACCAAATACATTGTCATATCCATTAACATGCTAAAACTATACCAAGAATTGAACCATGTTATGAGCACACTTGGTACTCAAATATACCATCCCATGGGCACCAGATAATATAAATACAAGTGTGTTCACAATGCTTTTGGGGCTATGTGTACACTGATGTATTACACTCCACAAGATGTTTCCAGTGTGCAGGTGCAACTGTTTTCAAGAGCCAATACCCAAATGAGACTGAACAGATTTCAATTTTTGTTGAAAACCTCTATGCAGTCTTTATGCAGTTTCTAGTGAACAGCCAGTGTGCTGCAGTTCATAGAGAGGTGAGTATGATAAAGTGCTTTTAGATGCATTCAGCCAGGTTGGTTGCTGAAAGAACGTCTTTGACCTTTATTGACCTTAACCATTCTCTGCAAGCTGCTTTAATGGTAGAGAAGTATGGATAAGTACGCTCAATATGGGAACACTCAAGCTTTTTCTTTAGGCTTTTGTGCTTGAGTCATTTTGTAGCAGAATTTTGTTAGACCTAATGGGCTTCTCTCTACCTCTCTGCCTCTCTCCATCCTCCTGTATTCCAATCACTCCTGCTGGCTTCCTCGTTGTCTGCCTGCCAAGATGGCAAATCCCACTTGGATTTGAGCTGGAGATCACCATGGTGACGGCACTCTTGCCGCTCGCGCATATAGATCGCAGTGTAGTGGCACAGCGAGAGATGCTTTTATACCAGCAGTCAGAACATGCACGCATTTCACAAATCTTTCATTCTAATGTCCTGTCTCCATTCTCATCACATTAAACACGCAGAGGTATGCATAAAATGCCAATGACCAGCTAAAGCTGTAATAGTCTACGATTAATTACTAAGCATGTGAATTTATGAAGCTCATTGTAAGTTAGAATCCTTCAGGTACAGTACTTGCTGTGTCTCCTTTCACTATTATATATTGTGTGATCTTCATTTGGAGCTTTTTCTTCAGCATCAAATGAATCAAAGAAGTCTTAAAGGTGTAATTGATGCACTGAGAAAATGGCTGAATTGTTACACCCCTACAAATTTGTCTGTTATAGTATAATGCACATTGCTTTTTTCATTATATTTCAAAGGGCCTGTATGCACACATATTTAATGGGCTTACTTTCAGGTTGCTTGATTCAATAAACAATCTTTGTTTGCCTTTTTCTTACCCAAGACACATTAGGATAATGTACTGTACATTATCCTATGAATTCCCTTAAAAATAGAGTCATTAGATTCACTTAGATTCATTAATCAAACTGAATCAAATCTTATTGTGAATTGTATTGCATCAAATCAAACTGTTGGAATTCCAAAAAATTTTCCTGAATTGAATCGAAAACTATGAATTATGAATTGAAATGATTATTTTTCTACCCAAAAATCCACACCCCTGCAAATTATACATCATCATTAGGGGTTCACTTCTACAAATACTTTTACCCTTTTACAGTAGAATATGAGAGAACAAAATATATAGTTATACCAAGGAAAAAGCTGCTGGTATTAAAATCAAAGATTTATCAAAGAATTTAATATTATAAGATCATGCTTTAAAAGACTTGCTCATACTCTTCTGAGAGTAACATTTGCACTTTTTTTTCTCAAACACATATTTGCAAAATAAACCAAAACTAGGGGGTTTAGAATGCCGGTGCAACATAGAGAATTTGGTTTTGCTATAATAACCAGCTGACTGTACATTATGCCTTACATATTTGAGCAGAGAATGATGGGATTGACTTGAGTCAAGTATTCCTGACAGCTGTGTAATAAGAAATATAACAGGATCCTGTCGTTCTCACAGTTCATCCCACATTGACTGCATTTGTTAGAAATCATGAATACCATACTGCAACATTCATTATAACTGTCAGTTTAGTTCTCAGACTTTTCAATGCATCTTTGAAGGCCGCATGTGCAGCAAGGACTAAATTCCTCCATATATGACTGACATGAATGCGATAAGACAGACAGGTTATAACCTGTCGCACCACTAGCGCTCTTCGTCTCCACCTTCCCCTCTTGCTGTCTGCCTGACCGCTCACACCAGGCCTGCGGGGAACGGCACTTGATTTATTTGGAAGGCAGTCGGACAGGATGAGTGGCATTTTAATGTGCTTTTGCGATGTTTGGTCACAAGCACTATTGATCACGGCACGGAGGAGTCATCCCTGGAGAGCCGGGGGTGCCGCGTGTGATGTCAGCTCTGGAATGAGTTGCCGGTCATGGTCTCCCAAATGAAATAGTGCCCTTTTGTAAGGGTCAGCCCAATAAACTCACATTCTAGGGAGATGGAACCTGCCAGTCGGCTAGACGGCTGACAGATGGACACTGGTTAATTTGGACCTGAGCTGTGCTGTCTGTCTATGTGAGGAGACTGGGTAAAATGTGTATCTTTCTGTGGTGGGGAGTCAAGATAGACGTGGTGGGATTGATGGCACTTTGGAAAGTCTTTCTGAATGGATGGATAGACACAGTAGGTGATTGATGGATGTATGGACAGTTGGTTGAAAAGATGATTGATGGATGGATGGGTGACCAGTCAGATGGATGGAAGAAGATTGATGGATGGATGGATTTAAAGATGACTGATAGATGAGCGTATGGATAGATAGAAAGAGGACTGATGGATAGATGGATGGATGGGTGGACCATTGGATGGATGGATGGGTGGTTGGGTGGTTGGGTTGACAGTTGGATGGATGGAAAGAAGATTGATGGATGGATGGATGGACTGAAAGATGACTGGATGGATAGATAGAAAGATGACTAATGGATAGATGGATGGATGAATGGATGGGTGGGTGGACAGTTGGATGGAAAGAAGTTTGATGGATGCATGGATGGATGAACTAAAATATGACTGATGGATAGATTGATGGATAAAAAGATGACTGATGGATGGATGGGTGGATGGATAGAAAGATAAATGGAAGGATGGATAGAAAGATGACTAATGGATATATGTATATATTGATGGATGGATTGAAAGACTGGTTGGATGGATAGATGGATAGATAGAAAGATGACTGATGGATGGATGGGTGGGTGGACAGTTGGATGGATGGAAAGAAGATTAATTGAAAGAAGACTAATGGATTGGTAAATTTAAAGTGACATGTGAAGATTATTATCAGTGAATCAGGCTACTATACGACAGCTATGTCATTATCAATAAGTGATCAATGTAACCTGATCACATTTTCTCTTGTTTTTTCTTGCCGTAACAAACGTGTTTTATAAACACAGTTAAAGCAGTCAGAGAAAAACTGCTTTAAAAAAGATGACTGATGGATGGATTGAAAGATGACTGGGTGGATGGTTAGAAAGATGACTGATAGAGGGGTGGATAGTTGCATGAATGGAAAGATGATTGATGGATGGATGGTTGGATGGATGGGTGGATAGATAGAAAGATGATGGATGGATGATTGGTGGATAAATGCATAGAAAGATGGTCAATGGAAAGAAAGATAATGAATGGATGGATGGATGATAGGTGGATGGAAGGATGGATGGATGGATGGATAAAAAGATGGTCAGTGGAAAGAAAGATAATGAATGGATGGATGGATGATGGGTGGGTGGATGGAAAGATGATGGATAGATATATACTGTAGACAGGAAAATAGACAGACTACCTGAAAAATGAGGTAACACTTTATTATAAGGACCAATTCTCACTATTAACTGGGTGCTTATTAGCATGTCTATTAATAACATATTTTCTGTTTATTATTAATTATATTATTAGCATATATTCTGCATCCCTAATCCTACCCAATACCTGAACGTAACAACTACCTTACTAACTATTAATAAGCAGCAAATTAGTAGTTTATTAAGGCAAAAAGTCATAGTTAATGGTTTGTTAATAGCAAGAATTGGACCTTAAAATAAAGTGTGACCAAAAATGAATAATCTGTCATTATTTACTCAACCTCAAGTTTTTCCAAACCTTTATGAGTTTGTATGAGTTCCAACATTCTTCAAAATTTCTTCTTTTGTGTTCAGCAGGAGAAATGAACTCATACATGTTTGGAACAAAATGAGGGTGAGTAAATGATTATTTTTGGGAGCACTGTCCCTTTAAAGGTAATGGGCTGTTACTCACTCTCCCTGGCTCAAATGAAAAGAACTCATGTCTGCTGGTCTGAACACTGGATCAATACACTGATAATTTGGATGATAAAATCACCTGCTCCTGCTGCTGGGTGGATCTATAAAATATAAATTAGGAGAAGGTATAAAATGCAATTAATCACCTCTTAATCTCACAGCTGCAAGGTGTTGTGTGTGTATGTGTGTACAGGACTGCTAAAGTTACCAGGGCATTTGTGATTTAAAGCAGAGCCTGGACAAAGCAATCCTAAGAGGACAAGAATTTAACACAAACTATTGTATAGTTTGGTTATTCTACTGTATTTTGCATTATTTATCATGATGTGAATTGCTACCTATTAGATATAAGATTTATTTAATTAGTCCTGCCATTATTTTTGTGACTTTACTATCTTACACCTTTGCAAGTTTACAACACTTTGGCAAGTGATTTGCTATGTCATGGAGATGCTGATTTTTCATTGAGGGCAAAAACATTGTAATGGGAATATGTCCATTACATGTGGGCATACATGGAAACATATCCCAAATATGTTTGGGAAGTTACTTTGGGAATGTAATAGGTTACATTTTACAAGTTAACCTATTTGAAATTTAATAAGTGGTGTAAATTTTCAATTACTTTATTAAAGTAATGTAACTGATTATTTTTGATTACTTTTGGATTACTTTTACATTTAATGCAGGCAGGGTTAACCTTACAGTAGTACTCAACGCTGATTACTGTCAGACTTTCAAAACAAAATCCCACTTCACTTGAATTAAGATTATACAAATTTAATTTTAAAGCACAGCCACCACAAAATCAGACTTTAGCGCCTATTTTTTACTTTGAGATCGTTCTGAGGTTAAATACTGATTTAAAATAATAAGATATAGTTTAATAGCTATGACACTGTTTGTGAAATCAAATTGTTGCATAGTTATGACAGGAGACACTGGCATATAACAATGCCTTGGAATAAACAGTTAATAAAAATAAATAAATAAATAAAGCATATATTATCACATAAGTTATTGACACATTTTTTTCTCAGTAACTGTAACAGATTACAATTGTATTTATTTTGTAGTTAAATTATTTAATTATGTTACATGTAACTAGTTACTCCCCAACACTGAGATTATAATACTATTTACAGCTGCCCATGAAGCCTAGGAGCAAAACGTCTCAGGTTACGCATGTAACCATGGTTCCTCGAGCACAATGCACCATGTAGCACATTTGTGCTCTGGAGAATTGCTCTCAGAAAAGCATTTTTATTGATTTTCTACTAATTTTAGAGTCATATTTGTATGTAATGATTAATTTAATGGCTTAAAAGTGTTTGTTACCTGCAATAGATGCATCACTGTGCAATAACGGAGGAGTGGATGCAGCTATTTGTATTTAACTATCTATCTTTTGTACGATTTATAAAGTAAAATTTTAAATGCTGCTACATTTTTTGGTGTTGTTTAAAAGCATTTTGTTAAATATTCTCACATCAACAATTTAACAATTAGAAATCACTCACTATAAATAATGATATTAATAATCACTCCAGGGCAAGATACCTAAAGAGGGCCCTCCAAATTTTTAATTTATCTGTTTCATTCATTCATTCATTCATTCAAAAAAAGGGCAAATTGACCTGGTGCTAACACTTAAACTTTTCAAAACCGAACAACCCAAGCTGAAATTTGGACCACTATGGTACTGGTAAAACTATACAAAAACTTAACATTTCAGCCAGTTCTACTTTCTTACATTTAGATCTACGGTTCCTCTTCAGGAACTCGAGCTGTGTCGGAGGACGTTTTTGGGAACGCCCTTCAGTGTGACCGGCTCTGAACCACGTGTGTAATCAGTCCAATGGATGGGCGAGACGTCATGGGCAGGGTGACGTAGCGACCGGGAAGCTTAAAATCACGTGCGGTGAAACCGGCGTCAGCTTCTAGGAGTGAAGCAAACGCTGGCAGAGATGCCGAAAGTATGGCCCCGAGACGCAGCGTCTCGTTCCCTCGAGGAACCATGGTTACATGCGTAACCTGAGACGTTCCTCTTCAGGAACTCGAGCTGCGTCGGAGGACTCTTTGGGAACAAGTATGCCCACGCCGCCAGACTTTCAAATCTTCACCTAGTGTGGAAGCCTGCACAGCTAGGGTGAGAGAACAGAAGAGCCAGGAGTGGCTCGCATGTCTAAGCCATAGAACCTGACAAAGGTTAGGGGCGTGGACCATCCCGCAGCGTCGCAGATGTCCTGCATCGAGACACCTGCCAAGAGGG
>NW_015539832.1:75123-75505 GCF_001515605.1 Sinocyclocheilus anshuiensis | reverse complement strand
ACCCTGAGACGTTCCTTCAGGAACTCGAGCTGCATCGGAGAACGCTTTGGGAACAAGCATGCCCACGCCGCCAGACTTTCAAATCTCTGCCTAGTGTGGAAGCCTGCACAGCTAGGGCGAGAGAACAGAAGAGCCCGGAATGACTCGCATTTCTAGGTCATAGAACCTGACAAAGGTTAGGGGCGTGGACCATCCCGCAGCGTCGCAGATGTCCTGCATCGAGACACCTGCCAAGAGGGCCTTGGAGGCCGCCACACTTCTAGTAGAATGAGCCTTGACCCCTAAAGGCAAAGGGAGATCAGAGGAATCGAAATGGCATCTACTATCCACCGACTGAGGGTCTGTATAGAAGCTGGAAGACCTCTCTTAGGGGGATCATAGC
>NW_015539832.1:74618-74876 GCF_001515605.1 Sinocyclocheilus anshuiensis | reverse complement strand
AGCACACAAGCAGTTGGTCCGCCCTTCTCCACAGGGCAGCTCTGTGGACGTATGCGTCCAGTGCTCGCACTGGAGACATACAGTTAAGCTTCTGCTGGTCTGACTCCCTGAAGGGAGGAGGACTGAAGGCCTGAAGTACGACAGGCCATGGTGTAGAAGAGGGGACCTTAGGAACATACCCCGCTCAAGGGTACAGAAACGCTTTGGCCAGACCGGGCGCAAAGTCGAGATAGGAAGGGGCCACTGAGAGGGCCTGTA
>NW_015539832.1:73995-74236 GCF_001515605.1 Sinocyclocheilus anshuiensis | reverse complement strand
GACCTTAGGAACATACCCCGCTCGAGGGTACAGAAACGCTTTGGCCAGACCGGGCGCAAAGTCGAGATAGGAAGGGGCCACTGAGAGGGCCTGTAGATCCCCAACTCTCTTGAGAGAAGATATCGCCAGCAGAAAGGTAGTCTTGATAGTGAGGTGGCGATCAGAGATCTCCTTGATAGGCTCGAAGGGAGGCCTACAGAGAGCTTCTAGCACCACAGCCAGGTCCCACGTGGGGACACGA
>NW_015539832.1:51666-73313 GCF_001515605.1 Sinocyclocheilus anshuiensis | reverse complement strand
CGCCACGTATACCTTCAGAGTGGAGGGAGATAACCCTGCGGAGAATCGGGCCTGCAGAAACTCCAGCACTGTACCAACCGGGCAGTTAACTGGGTCGAGCTGGGGCCTCCGGTACGAGGCCCCTCAGGGTCCACACCCACAACTTCCACAGCTCCGGGCGGGGGTGGATGATCGTACCCTCCGCCTGTGAGAGGAGATCTCTCCTGACGGGAATCTCCCATGGAGCGCCGTCAAGGAGAGAAATCAGGTCCGAGAACCATACTCGGCCCGGCCAGAACGGGGCTACTAGCAGAAGACGGACCTTGTCCCGGCGCACTCTCTCCAGAACTCCCGGGATCAGAGCGATCGGGGGAAAGGAGTACAGCCGAAGCCTCTCTCTCCAGAACTCCCGGGATCAGAGCGATCGGGGGAAAGGCGTACAGCCGAAGCCTCGGCCACGTCTGTACAATGGCATCCAGCCCCAGTGGAGCTGGATGAGTGAGAGAGAACCAGAGGGGACAGTGCGAGGTCTCTCGAGTCGCAAACAGGTCCACCTGAGCTTGCCAAAAAACTCTCCATATCTGCTTCACCACCTCGGGGTGAAACATCCATTCCCCGGGCCTTGGTCCCTGCCTCGACAGGATGTCTGCTCCCAAATTGAGATGCCAAGGAATGTGAATTGCTCTCAGCGAGAGAAGTTTGCCCTGGGACCACACAAGGATCTGATACGCTAGTTTGTACAAACGGCGTGAGCGCAGATCTCCCTGGTGGTTGATGTAAGAGACCACCGCTGTGTTGTCGGTGCGCACCAACACATGGTGACCTCTTAGGTCTGGGAGGAAGTGTCTTAGTGCACGAAGCATGGCCAGTATCTCCAGGCAGTTTATATGCCACGTCAGATGGCGACCACTCCACAGACCGCGGGCAGGGTAGCCACTCATGACCGCACCTCAACCGGTGAGGGATGCGTCCGTCGCTAGCATTACGCGGCGACAAGGAGCTCCCAGCACCGGGCCCTGAGACAAGAACCAAGGTTTCTTCCACATGTCCAAGGCACGTAGGCATCGCTTTGTGACCTTGATCATGTGAAGCGGGTTGCCCCTCGGGGAGAACCCCTTGGTTTTGAACCACCACAGTAGGGGTCTCATGTACAGCAGGCCAAGAGGTATCATGTTGGACACAGCTGCCATCAGACCCAGCAGTCTCTGAAACTGCTTGACAGTGAGTGACTGGCCTTCTCTGACTCTTGCGACTGCGGTGAGGATCGACTCGATCCGAGCAGGAGACATACGTGCCTGCATCGTGGTTGAATCCCACACCACGCCCAGATAAGTGGTTCTCTGTACTGGAGAAAGCACACTTTTCTTGGCGTTAAGTCTTAAACCCATCTCTTTCGTTTGTCGAACCGCCATCCGCTCTGATTGAGCTAATATTGTGGTTGAGTCGTGAAAGTGTGGGGTGAGAGTGCAAAGCCAAAGGAAGAACCGGTATTGGTAGGCTTTTGCCCCCAAAAGCAAACCTCAGGAACTTCCTATGATGAGGAAGGACGGAGATATGTGCATCTTTTAGATCGATCGTGATACACCAGTCCTCGGACTTGGTCTGAGACATGACCTGTTTGAGTGCAAGCATGCTGAATTCAGTCCCCTGACTGAGCGGTTCAAAAGACGCAGATCTAAACCGCCTCAACCTCCTCAGAGGAAGAGAGGTAAACGCGTGCTCTCACTCGGGAATTTTTTATCCCAAGAGCCACTGTATATCTAACTTCTCATAGTCAGATAAATACTTCATTTTATTCCTCAGAATGAAATGCAGTCAAACAACCAGACGAGTAAATACGGTCTGGTGAGTAAGATTCACATCAAAAACCGAAATGATGTAATATATGCATTGCCTTGGCAGCGCGCGAGCCGCTCAGTCACACAAACAACATCAATCTCCTCAGAGAAAGATGGCCGCAGCAGCGAGCTCTCACTCAGAGGGGGAAGAAACCGCAGCGCGGGCTTCCAAGCCTCGAGAACGAGCGCTAGATCTAGGGAACACGAGTGGAGACGTCTCCAACCCTTCCGCCAGATCATGTGCGATCTCAGTCGCCGCCATGCCTCAGCAGCAGCGGGACCGCGCAAGATCACAGGCACGGACATACTCCTCGGAGCGTGCCCGGCAAGAGCGGAGCGCTTAACAGCGGGAAAAGCACAATCAGCCCCCCGAGAGCAGACTGCGCGAGCTCTGCTCCCCATTAATGTTGCTCATTATAATATCAGGCATAATATGCTTATGTAACTGATGCTTGTGCAACTGGCGAGCTCTTCGACGCCCTCTGTATCAATCTCCTCGGAGAAAGACAGGCGGAGCATCGCGCCCTCTCCCTGGGGGGAAGAACCGCAGCGTGGGCTTCCGAAACCCCGAGAGCAGGCGCCGGATCTGGTGGTTAAGGAAGCAGATAGGGACTTGCCCGTCTACATTCCCTCCACCGGATCCATATGCGAAACCCACGAGCACAGCCGCCGCTCTGCCTCGGCGAAAGCGGGGCCGGCACCGCTAGGAATGCTAGTGAAGGCTCCCTCCTCAAAGAGAGCCCTCTGAGAGCGAAGCAAGGCAGTAACAAACGTTACCAAAGCGGGCCGTCAACTCCCTCGAGAGCTGACTCTGCGTGCTTCGCTCCCAAGCAGACAACAAACAAACTGTGTGTATCCCCACCCGTAAAGTAACGCGGGCAGGGAGGAACCCACAGCCTGAATGCTGCCTGCCCTCGCCTTAGGTGTTTGGTTTTGTCTTGTGATTTTGTGACAGACAACACTAAATAAGACTCACAAACAGATATCAGACTGACACACACACACAGAGCGCTTGCTGAATGACAGAAACCTGACGCCGGTTTCACCGCACGTGCTTTTAAGCTTCCTGGTCGCTACGTCACCCCGCCCGTGACGTCTTGCCCATCCTTTGGACTGATTACACACATGGTTCAGAGCCGGTCACGCTGAAGGGCGTTCCCAAAGCGTCCTCCAACGCCGCTCGAGTTCCTGAAGAGGAAACTCCATTTCCATTTCCAACACATGCAACAGACTGGACCAGTTGACCAATCAGAGCAGACTAGAAAGGCGGGATTTAAAGAGAAATTAACTAAAATAGAGCGTTTCAGTAAGAAGATGAAAAAAGTGCTGCAGGATGAGGAAAAATAATATATTTTTTTAGCTTTAAATCATGTAAATGTGTTCTAGCAGACCCCAAAAATAACATTTTGAACTGAGCATAATATGGGTACTTTCAATACTGTACATTTATGTCTCATGGTCTTGTTGTCATTCACTGCAAATTAAATATGGCGTCTACCCTGACTAAGGTCTATTGACTGTTCCACTTGTGTAACCCATAAATGATTTGGCATGCAGCCTGCTGTATTTGTCCCAATTCAGAACTCCTTCAGCCTGTGCGGAGTAGATGATGAAGCCTGGTCTAGAGCGCAATGAACTGTACTAAAGCCCAGCAAATCGCAAGCCAACTTGTTAATTGCCTTTTTCTTATCTCTCCATGTCCAGTGTGTATGGCTGTCCTGCCGCCAAGAAGAGAAAACCCCTGGAGAGCCATGCCCTGGAGCCCTCGCCCAAGAGGAAGGTCTTTCTAACAGTCATAGACCAGCCGTCAACGGAGGAGATGGATGAAAATGAGGAGGAAGAGGAGGAGGAGGAGGAACAAGATGATGAGGAAAATGAAGATGAAGAGGAACCGGAGGAGGAATATACTGACAACGAGGACCAATATGAACAGGAAGAGGTAGAAGTGATTAATGGAGAAGAGGAAGAGGTGGAACAGGAAGAAGAGGAAGTGGTGGAGGAGGAAGAGGAAGAAGAAGTAGAAAGAGAGTGGGAGGATGATGAAGATGAAGATGAGGAAGATGAGCAAGAGGATGAGGAGCAAATTCAAGAAATAGGTGAGAGTCTGAATAAATCCACGAAAGATGGACTTTTGATTTATTATGCAGGCGTATTGGCTCATATACACTGATAAAATATTAACATCTAAATTAACTAAATATCAAAACTATTATTTAGTATCACTGAATCAATCTTAAATACATGAATTTGTACCAGCAAAACTCATTTTTATGAGGTAAATATGCTAACAATTGCAGGATGATATAGTGAAAATATGGAGATTGAGGAGGAAAAAGACCAGCTCAACTTTATTCAGAGGCCCAAACCAAGCAAAAATATGCATTTTGATGCAGATGTTGATATTTATATATAGCAAAAAGGTAACATGAAATTCTGATAATTTGTCATGTAAATCAATCAATCTTTATACCAATAATAACATAATAAAATGATATAAATATGTCGTCACTCTGTATCTCCAATAATTGATGATATATAAATGCATTGTTTGATGATCAAAATGTATAATGCAATGCAAAACAATGATGATTGAGAGATGAACAAACAAATGTTCTTCAAAAGCCTGATGATCATATATGAGACTCACATTTAAACATGATTTTTCTAAAATGATAATCAAGTAAAGCTAAGTTGCTTCGGTCCAGTAAGCGTTGATCTTGCAATATTTCTAACAATATAAGCTATTCACACATTTACTTTATGAAATCAGTAAATATTTCACAGCAAAAAGACACATGAAGCATGAGATGAAATTGTACCTTTTACTTGATAAAAAGTCTAAAGTATCAAGACATGTGGTAGATTGTATACAACATGTTTAACATGTTGATCATTTTAGACCTTAGAAATGTCCATATCATATATAATACAGTAAGCTTTAAAAGGTTAATCCGGCATGAGAATGTTTTATTTTTGGGCTTCGAAACAAAACCAGAGCTGAATGTGAAGTGAGTATTTCAGCCTCCAGAGGGGTAGAGGAGGTAATTTGGCAGTTAGGCATATTTGGAAGAAGGTCACCGTAATTTGAGGTGCAGTTGGATGATTTTGCTGTGACCTTCAGCGCGGTCTCAGTATCAGAATAAAAACAGAGGTGCTCAGTTCATCGACACACAGCCTACTGAAGGTGAGCTTTGAAGTGCACCAAAGCCCTCAAATATTACCAACAATCTGATTGTTTCAAAAAGTTACAAAACTTTAAGGAAACTTGTTAAGTTAAATATATATATGTTTCCGTTATTTAATCTGAACAACAAATAGGTTCTTAAACTAATACCCCCGATTCTAAATACTGTGTGTGATTACAGTTTTGCAGAGAGTATTAGCTTATTTATTGCTACTAATCTTAGCATGCACATACATTGTTGCATCACAGTAAGTGTCGAATTCACATTCTCAATAATTTGTTTAAAACATTCAGGAATAAAGATTATAATTTCAACAGAAAGATTCAAATTAAACAATATATTTAAAATATTCATGAAAATATCAATTTAAAGATTTTCATTTCAAAAGAAAGTTATGGTAATATAACTTGTGCATGCTTTGTATATACATACATACATTATTATTATTTATTTACAAATAATCCCATTATCTTGTGTGCAATTACTGTTCAGCCTTGTTATTTTCAGTGTTATATATAACCTCTAAACTTAATGACATTATAATTATCACAAAATCATTATCGTTGAGAAAATGTTTTAAGAAATCTATAAAGAAAAGTAAAATGATATATAGTATTACAACTTGTATATCTAGACCTGAAGCATCCATGTTGTCTGATTCATGAGACAACAACAATTGTTTCAGTATTCAGTGGGTCGATTCTGGTGGTCTAAGGATGTCTGCTAAATCAGGGAGTAGGCGTGAGATGTGTTTCAGACATGTCTCATCCACTTCAGACAGCTCAGCCAGCCGCACATGCAATCAGACCCGACAGAGACTTCTAGTCTAATTAACAATCAAACTCCCACATTTATTGGCATTAACCCTGTTTTCTGTGCTGTGTTTTCTTACCTAAGATATTGGCTTTGTCTCAAAACCTAGTGATCTGACTGCATGAGCAGTTGTCGACAGCGTGTTAATTGAATTAGAACCTTATAAGTAACTGGTTTCACTCTTCACAGGCATAGCTTCATTAACAGGTAATCACGCGCTGCAGTTTGCACTTGACTAACAGGCTATTGTTAGCATGAAGCTAAGCTAATGACATTAGCACACTTAAATATTGTGAAAATAATTAGATGGAGTTAATGTGCATCTTCTATTGATACTTTTGAATCTGCAAAAAAGACGATATATTATCAAATTCATCAGTTGAATGAAATTCAATTTTGGCTGCAAAGCAGCTCTTCAGAACACGAAAGAGTCATTATTCAGCTAAATGTAGTTCAGTGTTGATTCAGGTCAGTTCATTTACAGTGCCAATGTTGCAAAGTGCATCAATTATGAAACAAATGAAACTGTAAAGCAGTTCTTCAGAAGACAATAGTTTTTATTCAGCTCAATTCAGTTCAATGTTGATTCAGTTCAGTTCAATAACTGTGCAGTTTCTGGGTTTGGAATGCAAACATAAAGGTTTGATTATAGAACCAGCCTATAATATTTACAAAAAAATCAGTTTGCAATAATGACCAGCTGATTTGACACTATGCCTGGTTTTATACCTACTAAACCTGTTTTATGAAATATTGATTGGACTATTATATTGTTGATTTAATATTACATTACAATATGTTCAGTATCACACAAGAGTGCTGCTGTTCTGAAAGTCAGCATGGCACAGGTAATCTAAGATTGATTGATATTCATATTTTTTTTGATCAGTCAACAAAAAGTTAAAATTTTTTAGGTAAATGTTTATTTATTTGTTTAAATCTAATTGTCCCTATTTTAAGTTTCTTTCATATTGAGTACTTGTTCTTCCGAGTTTTAGTTTACTTGCTCAAGTCTTGTGAGTGCATGGACAGTCTATACTACAGAGCGTCCAAGAATGCTTGGGTTTCACACTAGATATTTTGCTGTCAATCGAAGTTTGTTTGATTAGTGTGAAAGCTTTTTTTATACTTGGTTTTGCACTGAGGAACACCTTTAAATGGCATCTAGGTTATGGTCATGTGTAGAATTTGCATCTAATTAGAGTGTTTCTTTATTCTTCACGCATCTTGCTGTGCATCCACGGCAGACAGACTCAAGTAACCACACTGTATACTTTCAATTTTGAGAATAAAACCAAATCTACAAAAAACATTTGTAAAAAGACGGAAGTGAACAACTTTATCTCATTACAGTATTAAAATAATATTGGACTTAATAGAAATAAATAAAAACTTGAAATGGCAAAAGTTTGTTGTCTCATCACATTCCGTCATTTTTTCCGTCAAAATTTGACCAAAATGTCAAGTAGTTTGCATCACTGGATGTTACTTTTTAAAATTTCTATAGTAACACCGATGTCAAATATTAAATGTTTCGCTACTTGCATCTTATAGTCTTTCACTGTTAAAACGGAAGCATTGCGTTAACATCTATGAACAGTAAAGCCCACCTTGATTTGATTGGCCTTCTCAAACATTTTGACATTGATGATTGCTGTTAGACCGTTGAGCTGAACTTTGTCATCCTAAAAACAAAAAGAGCAGCAACAAGATAAGAAAATATTGAGAGGGACAATTGGGCAATTTCAAATTTTTTGGGGGAACAATGTTTAAAACGAACATACTTAAAACAAAATCAAAGAATGAACAGGTGTGATGTTACTTTGAATGAAATCAGGCCAAAACAAAGTTCATTTGGAGTTCACTTTAGGAGTTCAAAACAACTTTCTAGAAAAATTCTGCTCTGGCTTGTCACCTTTGAACTCCCATAGATCTGTGATGATGATGATGCAATAGGTAGGTGTGGCTCTGGGGCTCCGCCCTCTTTGACGTGGCAATCTTCTCTGGTTCATTTCCTCTGTTCAGTTTGTTAGTAAAAACATGAACTCACTGGGGAGCTGCTTTATAGTATAAACAACAGACAATAATTTGCGTATATCTGAGCCTTGAGGTGCTTATGGCCATGATACAAGGATGGTTCAGAGTCAAACATGTGGTTGGGTATGGAATGAAACTTTGTTTTGGATAATGCAGTTAAACCAAGAGTTATCTGTTGAGCTGCTACAGCTGGTATAGCAGTATTTGTTTGTCTTTCACAGAGAGTGACCATATGAATTGCAGTCCCAGCAGAACAAGCCCCTCCATGGAGAAGGACAACAACAACAACGATGAATATGAAAACTACGATGAACTGGTTGCCAAATCTCTGCTTAACCTGGGCAAGATCGCAGAGGACGCCGCTTATCGGGCCATGACCGAGTCCGAGATGAACAGCAACTCCTCAAACAGCGCAGAAGAGGAGGAGGAAGAAGATGAGGATGAGGAGGGCTCAAGGAAAGGTGAGCTGAGTCTAGATGTAAACAGTGATGTGGTAAGGGAGACTGTGGACTCTCTAAAGCTCCTGGCGCAGGGTCACGGAGTCACGCTCTCAGAAAACCTCCACGAACAGCCGTTTCATGATGATGGGAGCGAGAACACGGACTGCGATCTAAACGGAAATGGATCCACTGGTAATGGACTCAGCGGTAAACCCACCACTAATGGTCAGATGGCAGAGAAAAGTGACGAGGAAGTTTGTCTGAGCAGTTTGGAGTGTCTTCGCAACCAGTGCTTTGACTTGGCACGCAAGCTAAGCGAGACCAAACCAGCCGAGCGGCTCATCAATAACCAGCAGGTAGGGATGACTGCTTTTTACAATTATTTATGTTAACCCAGCTAACTGGGAATGTTCTCAGAGCTTTGGGGAATGTTCTGGCAAAGTTCTCTCAAAGTTATGAACAAGCGTTCTTCCAGTAACATTAATAGAGCGCTCATTCAAAGTTATCTGGTCTTTCATAATGTTCCAAAAAATGTCTTAATGTATCATCCAAGTGATGTTTTCATTTAAATGTTCTAACTACCAACTACTTTACCATGTTCAGAGAACATTCAAAATTAATGTTCCCATAATGAGTTTATTTTTACATGCGCAAATAGCATTGTTACAGAGCGTGCTGTGTTTCGTTTGTGCTTACTCTTGTTGCCATGTCCCCCTTTTATAAGCGTCTTTAGGCTTGTTGTTTGGACTATTCTCATAAAGTGAGCCACTGTATGGAGTTTATAAGGTGGGAAGCTTTACCCCAAAAATACAGCATTTAAACTTTTTAAGGTTTATTTTGGGCTTGTTTTTCCTTGCAACATCTGGCAACACAGTCTTTTTAGGCCCTATGGGCTGGTGAGTGAGTGCAACTGTGGAACGAGACAGACCTGTGTCGAAATATGCAAGTAAAAATTTTAATTCTTAAAGATTGAATGTGGTTGTCACTCCTGTAATTTGCAGCATCTACATGGCCATTTCATTATTAAATTAAAATAAAGTCAATTTTTCTTGTGTGTAAAGAACAGAACTCGCTATCAAAATTGTGATGATTGACATCACAGCAACATTCTGGCATCTTGCGTGTTTGGTGTTTGCTATATTTGACCAAATTAATATTACAGGGACCAAAGAATCTTATGTTTGCCAGTTTTAACTAAACCACCATTGACAGAAGTGTTGTGTTTTATTTACATTTGGAAGGCTGCTCAGCAGAGTACTTTCTTTCAGTGTTACCATGTCCACTTATTATAAATGTCTTTGGGCTTGGCTCATACAGCGATCTTGTTTATGGAGTTATTAAAGTGGACAGGTGTGGATTGCACTTTTCTGGTCTTATTTCCAATATAAAGCATGTAGATTTATTTGAGTTTATTATGGGCTTGTACTTATTTGCTTTTTTTTGTAACAAGATCTGGCAACACAAATGAGTCAAGGCTTTTACCTCATTCTCTGATGTTTTTTGCTCTGCACAGAACAGAGACGCATTTCTGATGCATGTTTAAATACATCATTAACAACTAGTTGGTCAGTTTGGTTCTGTACTATCTGTGGAATTTTTGTAAATGCGGTTGCCACTACCTTTTTCAGGAGCTACACTGTGTTCCATTTACCTCGGAATGCAGACATTTGATCGCATTCCAGTACACAAGTCGTAAAACCAAGATGGACGAGTCCAATTGATAGCAATAACAGTCATTTTGCGAACACATAAAAAGCCGTATTTTGCACAGACATATTGAAATATCATGTCCACAGAAGGTCCAATAAAAATATATATTACTAGTGTTTCACTTACAGTATCTCACAGAAGTGAGTACACCCCTCGTTTACAAAAATGTGAGGGGTATACTCACTTCTGTGAGATACTGTATGTGCTGAGCTGCCATATTGGATTCTGAAATCAGGGTTGTTGCAGTTCGTCCAACTTGAGGAGATGTTCCAGTAAAAAGTTTCCTCTGAGAATTGGAATTTCCGACTTCTGAGTACCGCTACTTTGGTTATAGAATGCGATTGCCACTTCTGTAAACTGTGTGGACAGAACTGGATCACATAACAAAAAATGAATTGACAACCAAATTTAGCTGCAGTGTATATGTGGCCTGTAATTACTTTTAAAACAATTGACTTTTTTATTACTTTTGAACAGATACAGTAGTATTCATTGGTCAAAAATCTTACTGTCAGATAACAGTTTACCAGTTAATTAAAGTATATGCATCCCTACCAGGAGATTCATCAGCTTTATCAAGAGGCCCAGCAGCAGCAGCAGCAGCATCAGGGTCCTGAGGAGTCCCGCGTCCTCGAGCGGAATTACTCTGACATGGTCAACCTGATGAAGCTTGAGGAGCAGCTCAGCCCATGCGCCAAGACTTTCTCCAGCTGCGCCGCAGAGCACAAGGGCTTCCAGGACTGCGATGAAGACACCACCTCCGTCACGTCGGACCGCTCAGAGGACGTTTTCGACATGACCAAAGGCAACCTGTCACTGCTGGAGAAGGCCATAGCACTGGAAACGGAACGGACCAAAGCGTTGCGGGAAAAAATGGCTTCGGAAGCAGTCAGGAGAGATAGACTGCATTTGCATGAGGATGGTTTGAGGCACAGCTATGCGGAGGAGCGGAAGGCGCGTCTGCACCATGATGGCCTAAAGAAGCCCTACTACCTTAAAGGTAATCTCATATTACATAACACACAACCAGCACTTAAAATGACTTGTCTGTGTTTCTTTGCTCTGAGAGGGGATCCCGTACTGACCCTGAGACAAGCTTTCTCAAACATCTCCATGCCTGCAGTGCAAACAGCAGTGGCTTAATGTTGTTCAAACAGGCCAGCACGGCCACATCACAGGCTAAGCTTGTCAGGCATAAGTAATGGCGATCTGCACGGCCGGGAGAACAGCAAATCTCATCCCAGAGACACAGTCTGTGCTCACGCTGCCTATTTATAAACCCAGAGAGGAGGTCTGCTTGGAAATATAGCTGTGGCACTGGAGAAACAGGGAAATTAGCCAGTGCTGCATATTCAGAGGAGGTTTCAATGCAATTCCTGGTTTATTTCTTTTTCTGCAGGACAGAGGAGCCAGATTGACGGATTTTTTTATCCATAAAACAGTGAAAATATTACTCTGACTTTTACAAGCAGAAAAGATCAGTTTTCAAAGAGAATAATTCATAAATACAAAGCAGATATTTGGAAATGGTTAAGTCAGTGTTATTTTAGTAGCACTGAGATAACATTATAGTTTTTATTAGGGCTGTCAATAGATTAAAATGTTTAATCTAATTAATCACGTACAGTGTAACAGCAAATAGCTTTTTTTACATTTTAGAGAAGCCAAGTTGCGATACCGAACAGGACCACATGGAGATGCCAAAAAAAACCCTAAACCAATCGCCTGCTGACTGCATATATCTACTACAGTACACGGATCCATTCAGAATTACTAAACACAGCAACATACACATGACAAATCAAAACATTATCGTGAATTTACGGAAATGTCTGTGCCTGTGCATAAATACAATGTGCGATCAGTGCGTCAGGAGCACTCATACATGCATTTTTATAACGGACTCACGTGTGCTTACTGTACGACTCCTGTACACCACCGCAATCGTCTTTACTTTACTTGAATGCGTTTTTTGATGGCAGTCTTCATCCATCCAAACTTTACTAGCAAGACTGGTTATCCAGTTGAGAAACCGTAGTTTGTGTCTCATCCATAAAACGGTGGGATGTGTTGACAATCCGTTCAGTCTGTACTTACAAATCAAAACATTATCGTGAATGTGTGTGGAAACAATGTGAATGTACGGAAATGTCTGTGTCTGTGCATAAATACAATGTGCGATCAGTGCGTCAAGAGCACTCATACACTTATTATTATAACGGACTCACGCGTGCTTACTGTACAACTCCTGCACGCCACCGCAATCGTCTTTACCTTGATTGCAGTCTCCATCAAAACTTTACTAGCGAGCTGGTTATCCAGTCGAGAAAACGTAGTTTGCATCACATCTGGCCGTACAGCGGTGGGATGTGTTGACATTCCGTTCAGTCTGTACTTCACACAGCGCGTGTGACATGTGAGGGCTCGCGCTCTTCAGAGACAATCACAGAATATGACAGAGCTCGTGTTTTAAAGCCAAACACACTGGAATGAATAATTCACTGAAAACGCAATGCGAGTCTCTGTTCTCTCTGCAATCTCTGATGTAATCAGCCTGGTTTCCTTTATATTAGCGCTGTTTTGGATGGATTGTTTGAATGCATTGGAATGGAATGGAATGCAATGGAATGCTTACTGGATCATTGGACTGAAAACTTTCCCGGAGTTTAGCAGCTTAAAATGATCTGATCGCAAGCAGAGAAGCAAAATTGGGGGTAACACTTTATTTTAATGGTCCCTTTTGAACATTCTGTTGACAATAAGTAATGTTGCACCTACATGTCTACTAACTCTCATCAGAGTATTAGTAGACTATTTGCTTAATATCTGCTAACTATTTATTGTCATGGTCTCCCAACAGACATTCTACTGACTATAAGTAACTTTGCGAGTACGTCAACTTATTCTAACCCTAACCCTACCAGTCTACTAATACTCTACTAATACTCTAATGAAAGTTAGTAGACATGTAGGTGCAACATTACTTATAGCCAACAGAATGTGTTAAAGGGACCATCAAAATAAAGTGAAACCAAATTGGGTTAAAGGGTTAAAATAGTTGTGCTTCAGTAATTTTGCGTTAATTGAGTTAAATTATTTTAATGCGTTAAGGATTGTAAAATTAATCGCATGCGTTAACGCGTTAACGCGTTAACGTTGACAGCCCTAGTTTTTATCAATATTTAGAATCAGCTTTTCTGTTTTCATTTCTAGTTAGTTTTAGTTTCAAAAGGTTTTATATATATATATATTTATAACTATAGTAACTATAACAACACTGATTCTTAATCAACACTGATTAAGACTACCGAAATTGAGACCAAGTCTGAGACTAAGACCAGACTAAGAATTTGAAGATTGAAACCAAAAAAGACAGAGTCAAGACCGAGACCAGACTAGCTCTTCTCAAATTAAGCTGAATGATTCACATTTACTGTCTGAGAAATGTCTTGATCAAATAATAATACATCATTTCAGAGGAAATTTTTATTTGTAGGAATTTTCCTTTGGTTTCCATAAGCAAATAAATAAAACACAAGGGAGCTGAAATGAACTTAACCATCTTTATTCAACAAAATATAAAATTTTACATATAGAAATATGATGGAAAAAATGATATGTTTATATATGAAACTAAAGTTAATCAATAAATGAGGGAGTCACAGAATCATTTATTCAACCGATTTGTTCAAAGCAGCTGATTCACAACAGTTCTGCTGTGGATTTGTTTGGAACTATTTTCAGTGAAATAGAGCAAAATGATATCTAAAATGCAAGACACTTAACATTAACTTCAAAAAATCTTTTGCATCTATGATTGTATTTTTTAAAACACATCTCTTGCTCTTGTGACATTGTTAATTATAATATAAAAAGCAACAAGTACTTTTTTGCAATCATATCTTGAATTTAGTGGGAATTTGTATACCTTTTGGTGACATATATGACACAATCCCCCTTTAGTGGTTGAAATGGGTACTGCAGTCCAAATTCAAAATATTGGAGAGAGTTATTTCTCCCGCCACCTCCTCCTCAGGTTCACATGGGTTGCCAGATTGAGGACATGCAACAGGAATGAGGACATTTGACAATGGAAGGCAACAAGCTTTACTCTGTAACTTGATGAGTTGATTTATCTGCGTTTTGGTCATAGAGCTTTTTAGATGGATGTCGAGACTTTTTTAGGTCAAGTAGAAGCTGTGATCTCTGACCCAGTTCGTTTGCTGGCTTCCATGGCTGCAGTACACTGTGTTTTCCGCCAACTGACAACCCGGGGTCTTGAAATCCTATTGGGTAAACTGACAGTGGGCAGAGTCACACAGACCAAAACAAAAAACAGACATTCTGACACAGAACGTACATTTCAAAGTTGAATAACTCTTTGTAGCATTGTTTTTCAGGGAAACAAGTATGTGAACTTACTGTTTCCTAAATCTCTGCAAACATATTATGGTATTATTATGCCTTAGAACAGTCAAAAACGAAATAAATAAATAAATACATACATACACTTACATGCAGCACCTTTAATTTCTGACCCGGCACAACAGCAACAAATTAAATCAAATTAAACATAAAATACTGATTGCATTTGAAGCAGGAAGTTTTACATATAATCACAGTAATGATGTTAACAAATAAATCAGACAATGCACTGGCAATTTCATGACATCCCTGTAGTTAAGGTCTTGACCGGTCTTGAAAAAGGAATCCAGAGTCCTCTTATTATGAGAAAAGTTTATAAATGCGGTGGATACCAAGACCTTGAAAAAATAGTCTCGAGACCAATGATGTCAGAAGTGTCATTTTTTGGGTGAGCAAACCCTTAAAAACCCATGAGAACTTTCATCCGCTGTTCTCCAGATGAGACAGCACGCATGAAAGGACGTTTGACCAGCATGCATGGCAGACACTATCTCTCTAATGGCAGAATAATGAGGGACGCTTGGCCATTACACCGCGATAACATCTCGCCAAGGCAGAGATAGCGGCAGACGCTGCCTAACCAGGGGGCATTATGATTTATAAAAAGTGTGGAGGCCTGACAGTTATGGAAGGAGCTCTTCCTTAAAGAAGGCACGAGGCGGAGATGGAAATTGAACAGTATCAGTATGACCGATAACAAACGACAGGACCACTGACTGCACATTAATTATCCACAGACGCTATGGTAATGGGGGCCATTTGCTATGCAAAGCATGGCTTGTCCGGAGCCACAATCAATATCCAGCACTTTCTAATATGTATTCCGCACGGCTCGGCTGTGCTCTCTCCCTCTCGTTTGTTTTCTCTCTTTTTGAAATGGCTGCAAAGTAGTCAGAGGATTCAGGCTTTATTAAACGGTTAGAATTTTAAAGAAATCATGCACAAAGGTGAATCTCACAGCACCTGTCAAGAACACGTCTGGCTCATATTTTACAAAATCAACAGTATTAAAAAATACCCCTGTGAAAAAGAAATGCACGGTCCCACTTTCTATTAGTTGGCTTTAAATGTACTTACATCAAAAAAATAAGTACAATGTATTTATTGTGTTCATATTGTAGTGCAAAAAACACGTTTGCTGCAATCGAGGTGGGATATGGGTAAGGTTAGAGACAGGTTTGGTGGTATGGGTAACTGTAAGGGATGGGTCAACACTGCAATTATAAATGTAATTACAGAAATTAATTACAGATGCACATGCAGGTATTTTTTTTAAATATGAGTAAATTGTAAAAACATGTATGTACACATTGCATTGTATCAAATTATTAATTTAAATGTAAGTACATAGTAGTTAATGCCACTTAATATAAAGTGGGACCTAATGAACTTTATTGTATTAAATGTGCACTTGTAGTGTACTTCAAATCTTAATAGTGTATTTTTTAAATACTACTAAACTGTACTTGCACTTACAATATGTGTGTATTGGATGAATGCAATCTGGACGTGCTTGTCATGTTGTCACTTTCAAGTGAGCTTCCAGCGTCAGTTGCGTCGCTTCACTGCCATTCATAAATCATGTGTCATGGCCTCATGGATTTGCAAAGTGTCCATTAGATGTACACTTCAGGATTTTGCTGGGGATTTTTGAATACAGTTTTATGAATAGTATATTCAGATATATTGCATTCACCAACTATATTGTAGACAATTGCACAAATTCGGATACGACCCACACCATAAAACACTTCATGCACACCATTCAGATGACTCTTCCCCAAAACTCAGTTCATTTCTTAATGTTTAAAAATAAACCCAAACTACAGAATTCATCATCATAAAGACAAAAAAAAATTGAGCTAAATTATGACCTGCACATATCATGATATTCACCCCGATGTATGTGTTTGTTACATGTTGCAAAGCTTTAGTAGTTGTTGTTTAAAGCACATATTCCAAAAAATTTGAGTAGCTCTGCAAACTATTTTCAATCTCACCAAAATTGAGCCCACGTCTCTCACATGATCGCATGCTATTCCTGTCTATTTTGAGCTTACGTTGATACAGGAGGCAACATGATTCTCGTTACCAAGTTACTCCATCCTTAAAATTTTAATCAGTGGTAACAGTAGCATACTCGCTCGCTCGCTCACTCACTCGCTTGTGCTCTCTCTGTTTGAAACATAACCAATAGCTCTGGATAGCTATCTGGAAGAGATGCACTCTTCAGTCAATACACAGATCCAGGATAGTCACTGCCTGTGCAAACTACACTAACAAGGACAAAAGATCACAGCTGTAATGTCAGATTACTTTTCTTAGGGAATTAATTATTATTGATTAATTCAGGTTTTGAGAGGACTCGAATCTGAAAATTCGAAAGTCAACCTGATTAGAACTGATTTCAAATTTGACTTCAATTTATCATGTGGAGAAATATCAGTTATTGCTGTCCTAGTGCTTGCCGACCCCGGAGGTGGTTTGGTAAATCACTCTCTCCTTGTGTTTCTTGTAAAGATAAGCCAAGCGGGACAGGAACTTATTTGAGACAATTGGCGCCTGGGCTGACCATAGTTCAGGTTTACGACTCTCATATGGTTGAGAAGAGATGTTAGTTTTCCAGTGGAATGCGGAGATTCCATCGTTCATTTGTGTGATGCTCGCAAATGCCTTACACAGCTATACTACCGTTCAAATTACAATTCAAACTAACCGTTTTCTATTGTAATATATTGTAAAATGTAATTCATTCCAGTCATTACTCCAGTCTTCAGTGTCACATGATCTTAAGAAATCATTCTAATATGCTGATTTGCTGCTCAAGAAACATTTATGATTATTATCAGTGTTGAAAATATTTGTGCTGCTTCATTTTTTTGTGCAAACCATGCTATAGTTTATTTTTCACGATTCGTTGATGAATTAAAAGAACAGCAGTTATTTGAACTATATATTTTTGTAATCTTATAAATGTCTTTACTGTCACTTTTGATAATTTTAATGCATCCTTTATAATTATTTTTTAAAATATATATTTTTTATATATTACTGACCCCAACGGTAATATATATTAATGAACGATGCAACACAGAATAAACTGATAAAAAAAATGATTCTGTGGTGAAGTAAATACTGTGGAAAAAACAAATGTAATTTCTATACTGAATAAGTAAGTAAGTTTTTTTTTTTTTTTTCAAAGCAAATTCTAAATTAGTAATCAATTCAAGTTAGTAGAAATTAAAGTTTGAATTTTAGAAGTATATTTTACTTGGAATTGTTTGTAACGTTTACAATGATTGTTTGAGTAAGAATCACAGTTATAAATTTAAATAAAACCTACTCAACTTAATACTTGTGCTCCCATCATGCCCTGAGAACACTAGTATCACATAATTTCCAAACCTTGAAGCATATGGTAGCAAAGAAACAATTGAAGAAACAATCCTCAAATACGTTCTGATCAAAAATGGAATGTGCTTATTTTTGGAGGGTCAGATCTAAATACTGTACATTTGCAGAAATGTATTTGTTTGTTTGTTGTATTCTTTTCCCCATGCTGGGCTATCATTGTGCTATCAGTTATTTCAGTTTTGTTCATCCTCAGTTGTTGCAAAAACAACTTTGCTTTTTGCTTTGCCTATCGGTCGGTGTTATTTTTTTGTCTAAGTGGGCAGTTCTTGGACAGAATGAGACATTATCAGACCCCTTAAAAATGTATTTACAGTATAAACAACTGAATCAGCAATTAATCCTGTGTGTGTGTGTGTGTGTTCAGATTCTTCACGGTCGGGGAAAAAGGAGAGCCGGTGTCCAACGCCTGGGTGTGACAGCACAGGTCATGTGACGGGTTTGTACCCGCACCATCGCAGCCTGTCTGGATGCCCTCATAAAGACAGAGTCCCGCCAGAAAGTAAGCACTCTACACACTCTTTCTATACTTCAGTGCCACATGTGCTTGCGTTCGTCCTTTAAACCTTTGCCATTTTTCATGCTGGCATTTATGAAAAGAGGTCATAATCATTGGATGATTGTGTGTCTGTATGTGTTTGTCTGTTGAACCCAGTCTTCAGTTAATTCTGCATGTTGTCCTCTTAACACACACACACACACACACACACACACACACAGACACAGACACACACACACACACAAAAAACATTCCTTTACATTCCTATGCAATACTTTTTCAGCTCTATAAATTTGACAATTTTAGCAATTTGAAATTTAAAATACTACTTCCAAATTCAAAATACTTCAAAATGCTACTTTTTACACGTACATTTTATGTACAGTACATGACTATTAAAACATTAAAATCTACCTTTTTCTGTTGATTAGCATTTATGGCAAAATTTACA
The DNA here is from genome assembly GCF_001515605.1 of Sinocyclocheilus anshuiensis. Taxonomy (NCBI): domain Eukaryota; kingdom Metazoa; phylum Chordata; class Actinopteri; order Cypriniformes; family Cyprinidae; genus Sinocyclocheilus; species Sinocyclocheilus anshuiensis. The sequence continues at coordinate 54,525 of NW_015539832.1, read as the reverse complement.
GTAAGTAAAGCATATTTTGGTGTCCCTGGAACATAATTCAGGTTTGAAGGTATTTACATTATATATTATGTGGACATGAAAGCGTACGGCATAGTAGGAATGACCCATCTACCCTTCAGCTTACGAGAAAACTTCTCGCAATGGAGGAGCAGTCATCACAATATCAGACATGCATGAATGCATTTATTGTTTCTGTTGATAATTACAATGCTATCTTAATGGAGGCCAGTTTAATAAGCTGGGTAGATTTCTCATTTTGTTTTAGATGCTCAATTAAATCCAGTTGAATAAACTGTAATAATTATAATCTGATGAAAGAGTTACAGACAGACTTCCTCTCATTCACCTTGAGCAAACCTCTTTCATGCGATTCATTAAAATGCATACAATTGTGTGTTTTATTCACCAATAACCAGATGGCAAATCAAACTAACTGATGGCTTTGACTACAGACTGGATTTAGTTAAGAAAAAGATTTGATTTTAAAGTGTCCAGATGGCAAGACAGTTTGTGAGCTGGCACAGCAAGGGCGTTTTTAGATGGCCATCACTTTAGTGTGGACGGTGACATGTGACACACACTTACTGAATGATTGGTTCTTTATGCGGAGTCACTTAGTGGCTGTTCTTTCTTTATAATCCTCTTAGTATCTTCGGGTTCTACTAAAAAACATGTTTTGTTGTCTTATGTCATATCAGTATTGTTGGAGATTTAAATATTTCATTACTAATAGTACAAACTTAAACAAAAGTAAAAAAGTCATTAATTCACTATATAATATACAGTGACAATATCTTGCTATATCATCATGATGATAAAGGTGGCACATTAGAAAATCACATGGTCAATCAGCGTTCATTGCAAATGGTCTATCTATAAAACATGATGGTGCACAGGGTCATAAACACTAAAACAAAACTTTATTACAATAACACACATGACACTATCAGTAATGCAGTAAACATGCACTAAATAACACAATATAATATTAAACACCCTAATGCACGACTAAAAATACATGGGAAATATATAAAAAAAAAATAAAAATCAAATTTCACTACAAATTATACAATAAGTAATTACATAATTTACATCATCAGGAACCTAAGAAATGTGAATTACTTGAAACTACATACAAATGTTAATTTTGATTCCTTAAATGTTAAAGGTGTGTGAGTTCCCAGCATGCATTGCAGCATGAACAATTCATGCGGTTACTGTGATAGGAGTTCTTGTTTCGCTGTTTGCTGACTTTTGTTTAATCTTGTCATTATTATTTGCTGTGTTATGATGTTAATAGCTCATCTTTTGGTCGCCGTTCTTGAGATTTGTGTGTCAAGTGTTGATGTTTTTGTTTGTAAGGTGATGGCACCTGCAGGAACAATAATAGCATAGTTTACTTCACATATTAAGCTATATCTATATATAACTACTAAAATGACTGATCAGTTTAGTGTTAATAACTAAATATTTGCTGAACAAGTTGATTCTGTGTGAATTTATTGGCTGAATGAGGCATTTTAAATTTAGTAAACAAACCAATTCAAATTAATTAAAGGGATACAGTAGTTCACCCAAAAATGCTAATAATCTTTCATCACTTACTCACCCTCATGTTGTATGAGTTTCTTTCTTCTGACAAGCACAGTTGACAGTAGCCATCGACTACCAAAAATAAATAAATAATAATAATGATGATAAAAACTATGGATGCCATTGGCATCAAATGACTGGTTGCCAACATTCTTCAAAATATTTTCTTTTGTGTTCAACAGAAGAAAGAAATTTGTACAGGAACAACTTGAGTAAATGATGACAGAATGTGCATTTTTGGGGTGATCTGTTCTTTTAAGTGTTACTTTTGACAATTTAAGACAATAGTCAAGAGAATGTAAAAATCTGAATGCATCAAGTTGCACTGAATTTTTTTGTGTTGAGTAAAACCACTCACCTTTACAAAATTACGAAACTTAAAATAAGCTGTACTTGCTTTGAGAGACACAAAGACATGTGTCTCAGTCGGTGGAGGCAGCGGATGCTGCTTGCTGCTCGGTAATGAACATGTCAGAATATGTTGAAGATGAGGGTGAAGGATTAAGCAGCTGATAATGATGAAGCTGAGCACCGGAAGAGCGCTGGTCTGCTCGCCCCGGCCCATGCTCTCTGCCCTCACTCCAGCGTCCTAATGAACAGTAATCTAATTGAGAGAGTTTAGACGGTCATGGACAGAGGAGACAAAGGCATGTACAGATGAATAACAGAGTTTGGGATCAGAGAGAGGCAGTGTTTGGGCAGTGATTTCATTGATTGCTAACGTGTGTCTACTGCAAATGAAAGACAAATGCAGAGCTGAGACAATCATGAGCAGCAGCACCTCACAGCAGATGACCGTGTGCATGAGCTTACGTTAGCTGACAGCTTCAGCTAGTGATGAGAATGCAATCAGGGTCAGAGCTCTCTGTGAAAGCGTCTTTCTGCGTCACTCACAATCCACCGCACTGCCGTGTTAAACTAAGCATCAGATTTTACTTACAACATCTTCAAGCTAGCAGCAGGAAATCCAGTTAAACAGAATAGAATAGAATAGAATAGAATAGAATCTGAAGAGCCACATCCAGGATCTTTACCTTATAAGGTATGGCTTTGTTACACTGTAAAAATGTTTCACCCCTTTCAACTTAAAAACGTAAATTTTGTGGCTGCCTTAAAATTGTAAGTTAAGTCAACTTCAAAGTACAAGTCATTTCAACTCACTAATTTAAATCTTGCCTAGTGCTGAATTGTTTTATTGAAGTTCATTTGACTTTACAATATTTGCTGTTTCAACTTAAGTTCAAAATTTTTAACATTAATTTTCTA
>NW_015539832.1:46401-51089 GCF_001515605.1 Sinocyclocheilus anshuiensis | reverse complement strand
CGTAGAAAACAGCTCGGGCGTCGTCTACCTCAAGTTAACTTATATTATCCTAGCTTGAACGCTTGATAAAAAAAAATAAAATAATAAAAAAAAAAAAAAACGCTTAACTTTACTCAGTAACGAATAAGTTACCAACTCAAACGCACGAAGCGGAGAAACAAATGTGTGTCAAATCTCAAACGTTACATTACAATCTGCAGTGCTAATGCAGCATAGCACAGCGGCCACCGTATCAGAAATACAAAACTTGAAAGGTAACTGTTAAAAACAGTTCGGAAAACAATGACAGAACATAACTAATTCTGCTCTATTCTGCTAAAATTATCAATAATCTCCCAAAAATGATGTTACACAAGCATTCGCTTCTTCGCGCGCAGCCCAACGGACAGCTTCCTCAAGTTCATGAGTTGTTCGTCTGAAATTCCTCCGCGGTTTAGTTAGTTCGCTGTATAGTCAGTTAAAGTAACTTAAAAACATAAGTTGTCATGGCTTTTTCATCATATCATTTTTTACAGTGTAGGAATTAAGCATTATTGTTAAGCATTATAGAATATTATAATGTTTAAGTTAATTAAAGTTATTATAAAGTGATATCATAATTTTACTTCAATTTCATTTTAAGTTAATTTAAATTCAAGTATATTTTTCTAATGCACTTTTTTCAGTAAATATACTAAAATCAATATACTAGTAGTATATTTGTATGTATTTCAATACTTCTTGTGACTGTGACTGAATTGGTCCACTTTTTAAAACTTTACTTTTAAGGGCACTTTAAGTGTAACTGTGGTAAACTTTGTGTATGCAACTAAAAGTGAACTTACTGTATATCTATAGTGTTAGTTTGCTAGTTGTATACTTTTCTTGTAGCCCACTTTTTAGTTTATAGAAGTACACTTTGAAGATACTTTCAGTAAACTATAGGTTCTGTCAGGACCACTATCGTCAAAATGATAGATACTTAGCATAAAGTTTGGTTTGGCGGTATGGTCCTGTTCTGGGCAAAAACCTCCCTGCCCATCCATGCAGCCTGTCATGAATGAGCAGGGAGAGCAGCAGTAATAACCCCCCTAGGGTTAACAGAACAGAACAAGGCAGATATCATTAATGTACTTAATGATATTTAAGTGTAACACTTTATTCAAGATAAAGGAGTCTGATTAGCAAGGAATATCAGAAAGCCAAGTCCTGACTGTGGTGAAAGGAGGAGCTGGGGATGGAGGAGGGTAATTTGCTCCGGAGCAAGCTGAAAAGCTGCTGAATAATACTGAATAGAGCTTATATAAGAATGCCGCGATCGGTGTCGTATTCCTATAGGTAGATGTGATCAGCTGAGAATCAGCTGATGCAAGCTTGACTCACGTGACCTGCCAGAACTAACGCTAAAGCTTAATTTTTAAAGGTTTTGATACTTCAAGTAAGTAGGAATGCCACGATAGGTGTCGTATTCCTATAGGTAGATGTGATCAGCTGAGAATCAGCTGATGCAAGCTTGACTCACGTGACCTGCCAGAACTAACGCTAAAGCTTAATTTTTAAAGGTTTTGATACTTCAAGTAAGTTTTGAGCTTTACTATTTCCTATATATTGTTTTTGCACTTTAATCATACTACTAGCTTCCTATTCAGGTATTATTTTTTATACTTGATGTATACCTTTAACTATATGGCTAGAATAGAATAGAATAGAATAGAATAGAATAGAATAACACCTACAGAGCTGCTTCTAGGTTCTTTAAACAGTTCTTCAGCTTACTCGGTGTGTTAAGCATTGAAGAATGTTATAATGTTAATTAACCTTATTGAACGTTATAAAATGATTCCCAAATTTTGTCATTTTAAATGCATTATGTATATAATGCATTAAAAAGAATTGCTTAAATACAATAATAAATATAATAATAATAATAATGGGTATCAATTGGGTAAATAATAAAAAAATAAACATTGCTTAAATGCATAAATAATAATATCTAACATTGTTATTAACTACATGTAAGTATGGTGAGCTTTCTTATGCTTTCATTAACATTCAGTGTTAAGGTGAGTTCCTGTTTGTTCTTTTAGATCCTCTATAGTGCTTATAACCTTTCAAAAAAGAAATACATTTTATTAAGTTAATTTAAGTCAAGTTTAAGTATATCTTTCAAGTATGCTTTATTTAGCAAGTATACTAAAATCAGTGTACTAGTAGTATACTTGTAAGAGTACTAATCAACACTTCCTGTGATTAAACTGGCCCACTCTTTAGATTATAAAAGTTTACTGTTAAATGTAATTTAAGTGTAAGTAACTGTGATAAACTTTGAGTACACAAATACTGTAGTTTATTTTTAAGTTGTATTTTTGTACTTCAATACTGTGAATTATACTACAAGTGAACATATATGCATAGTGTTAGATTAATAGCTGTATAATTACTAGCTCACTTTTTAGTTTATGGAAGCTATTCTAAGTAAACCACTTTTTATTTTATTTTATTTTATAGATATTTTGTACTATTTATATATTCTTTTTGCATTTTAAGTATTTACTAATAGGTTACTATTTAAGTATTATTTTTTAAACATGAAATATGAAGAGAATAGAATAGAATAGAATAGAATAGAATGTTATTTGTCGCATGACTCGCGCTGCATGGTGCATGTGCATGCCACTGCTCTTCCATTAGCAGTTCTTTGCATGCCACTGTTTGATGTCTCTGGTTCTGAGCGTGCTGGTGATAATGACGAGTGTTTCACACTAATGCAGATGACTAACTGTGGGCCTCTAACTCCTAATCTTCCACCCTATTTCTCTCGCCTGCTGTCAAGTTCTTGCAATGTATGAAAATGTTCTTAAGTGCCCTACGCCTGGCTGCACGGGCCGGGGCCACGTCAACAGCAACAGGAACTCTCACAGGAGGTGAGTTCCTCTCTGTCTGGATGAGAGAAACGCTTCTGTGTTCATTCTTAGCATCTTTATTTACTATGTCAAAAATCACAGCGCTGACTACTTTTTCACTTTTCCTCAGCAAAGGTTTTATCTTTGGTTTCTGGTGGTACAAAGCATTAGTTTCTGATTTAATGCATCCAGAGTTATAGTTACGGTTCTTAAATATTAAATGCAAATTTTATTTATTTATTTTTATGTTAAAATGCTTTACTACTACTTGAATGTGCAGAGGCTATAAGTAAGCTTGACTGCGTGAAGTGTGTAAATAATTTATTTGAACCCTAACCTTAACTTCAGTCTCGACCAAAGGTGTGACCAGTGCTTGCAGTACTTCTGATTACAAATTACATAATGAAAATTGTAGTAATGTAATCTATTATATTACATGTTTTAGGTAATCTAATCAGACTATTTTGATTACATTTATATTTCTTTTAATATAACTTATCACATTGATTTGCATAGCATTGTTTTGTATAACATTAATATAAAAATGCATTTACATTTACATACACAAGTGAAAGAAAAATATATTCCATTCTTTTTTTTATCAACAACATGAAGTGCATTAAACATCACATTACATCAGGGTTTCTCAAACTGGGGTTTATAAAAGAGCTGCAGGTGCTTCATGAGTTGATGATAAACTGATACATAAATCATAAAAATATAAAATTACAAATATTTTTTGTTTGTTTGTTTGTTTACCTGCATGTTGATGTAAAGAGAATTATTGGAATTAGGGATAATCTAAAAATTATTAATAATTTACTGTATGAATAATATGTAATGTAATAAATAAAAAATAAACTATGATCTGATCATTTTAAAATGCAATATAATCTAATTAAAAGTACTTAATTTTGTGAATATGTTTACGTAATCCAGATTAAGTCTAGTCACTATAGTCACCTTTATTTTTATAGGACTTTATACAATAAATATTGTTTCAAAGCTGCTTTACAGTGTTAAACAAGAAAGTAACAGAACCAATGATGCAAACTGCAAACAATACGTAAATCCAAAATCTACGACTAGTAAGATAACAGGTCATTTTTCAGCTCAACTCGGTTCAGTTGGTTCAGTTTAGTTGGATGACTGTGTAAAGTTAATTCATTATGAAACATGTTTGATTCAGCAATAAGCAGCTCTACTAACTCTACTATGTTGTTATTCAGCTCAAGTCAGTTCAGTGTTGAGATTCTGTATAATCAGTTACATAATCTATACTCAGCACTCTGCGGGACTACCCGCTTTTCTCGAAATGTCCCAGACATGGATGTATGTTTGGGAAACCAGTTTGGAATTTATTTTTTTTTTCAACTTTGTTTGATGTTGCTAGTGATGTCTGACGTCAATGCAGGACTACGTTCATTTATTGAATAGATTGACAGTGATGAAAAATATAGAGTACTACAAATGCACATTGACTCAAGCAGCTTTTAAAGCAACACGTTTTTCTGTGGAAGGCTTTGTGTGTGGCTTGTAGTGGGCTGATGAAATGGTTGATGCAGATATTTGGAGAGGGTGCTGCAGTAATTCTCTCAGCAGCTGCTGTGTGGAGTATTAGCCATTAGCACCTCGCTGACACCTCACCAGGGGAGACGGCCCGCTCCAGACAGCTGCCACAGACCCCTAAACCACACACACACACAGACAGACACAGACAGACAGACACACACACACACACACACACACACACACAGACAGACAGACAGACAGACAGACACACACACACACACACACACACACACA
>NW_015539832.1:41798-45912 GCF_001515605.1 Sinocyclocheilus anshuiensis | reverse complement strand
GAAATTACATTTCCTACTGCCCAATAGAAACCTGGCAGCTTGCTTCATGAACACTCACACACACCTTCAGCTACTGCATCTCTGTGCTCTAAGATTATAGCACTACCTAGAGGAACCTTGTATTGCTCTCGGGTTACTTTTTTGTACACTGGGAAAAAAATGAATTTCTTATTCAGTATTGTTTTGTCTTATACAGTGCTGTTTTGTCTTTGAAGTTTATTGTTCATACCCCATTGACATTTTTTTTTCTTCTTTTAAGTATAAACTCAAAACTTAAAATTAAACTTAATCAAGCTAAATTTTGATATAAAAAAAAAAAAAATGAATATGTACTAGTAAGTACTAATAAGTAAAGTAAGCTAATAAATAAGCTTTATAAGTGCTAATAAACAGCCAATATGTTAATAATAGGCATGCTAATAAGCAACTAGTTAATAGTGAGAATTGGTCCCTATACTAAAAAAATTAAAAATAAAAATAAATAAATCACTCTTTGCATTGTAGCTTGTGAGAATTAATAAAGTTAGAAATGTATGAACTTTGCTTTTTTCTGTACATTTCTATGGAGACAAAAAAATGGACACAATTTAGTCAGTTAACATTGATGTACAGTAAAAGTATAAATCAATAAAATAAAGTTTATTAGCGTAAATAAAGCTGATCATTTAAACTCAAATGGAAAATTTCTAAATGAAATCTTTAGCTTATAATAGCAGACATTTGTATCTGGTTTTACGTCAGAACCCAGTGGCCGGCTGCATATGATGCTTAGAATAGTCTTACATGTTAGTAATCTAGTTATTTTCTTTACGCTAGTTGCATAAAATGTAGATTTGTCTAATATGAATCTGAAAAATAATAACTGCTTGTTGGTCAGACTAGCTCTTAAGACGCAGTTTTAACATACAGTAGATGTTTATGTAACTGGTCCCAGATTTTACAATTGTGACCCAACACAGTACTAAACCTAACCTTAATTTAATGTGGTCTGGGTTTTATTTTCTTGCATAGATTTGCTGACGTGCCCAACCAAGTTTAGCAAATCACTGGTGAATTTCAACCAAAATATTATATATGGTTGAAACAATATGGGAAGTGTTTTTTTTTTTTTTTGTATTGCCTTTTTCTCAGGAAGCAGATCTGAGAAGCAGAAGAGTTTCTTCAGAGAAAGCTTCATTTTTTTCCCCTTTGTAATCTTTATGAATGATTTAATACATAATCCACTGTTGTGCACAAGAAACAACTGAGACATAAGAGTCTCAGTTCAATCACACAATCTTTTTTTATTTATTTTTTATTTTTTACAGATCAAAATTTTGACCATCAGTATTCTAATTCTGACTTCACACTGTATAAAGCAGATTATAAGAGACGGATATCAATGATGAGTCTAAAATGCACAGAAATGAAGATGGATGAATCGTCCCTGACTTGTCACATATTATCATATCTTTTTAAAGACGTGTCCCTGACATTTCTTTCTGTTCATCCAGCCTGTCGGGCTGTCCAATAGCGGCTGCAGAGAAGCTGGCCAAAGCCCACGAGAAACATCAGTCATGTGATGGAGGCAAATCCAACCAGGCTTCAGATCGTGTGCTCAGGTAACTGCTCCTCATTGCTTACACTGACACAACAGATCAAGCTGAGAATTTGTTTCTTAGCTGGAAACTGAGTACATTAAAATAGGCAACAATCTGTGTTGAATTTTCTGTGCAAAGTTCATGAAGTGGAGAGTATGCATTCATTCATGATACACCATAGACCGCTGGTTGAATCTGTTCCAGGCCCATGTGCTTCGTCAAACAGCTGGAGATTCCACAGTACGGCTATAAAAACAACGTGCCCACTTCAACCCCACGATCCAACCTGGCCAAAGAGTTAGAGAAATACTCCAAAACCAACTTTGACTACAACAGCTATGACAACACCAACATCTACAGCAAACGGCACACTGCTGCACTCAAAGTCCACAGTCGGGACACACTGCCCAAAACTGATGATGGTAAGACCACAGCATTCACGCGTCTGCGCTATGATATCAATACACGCCACTGTTCAAAAGTTTGGGGAAATCATTGTAATATGCTGATTTGATGCTCAGTTATTGTTAGTGAGCAATTATTAATAATGGTTCTTATTATTATCAATGTTGAAAACAGTTGTGCTATTTCATATTTTTGTGGAAACTGATACTTTTTTTTCCTTTCAGCATTCTTTGAATAGAACGTTCAAAAGAACACTTATTTGAAATAGGCATCTTTTGTGAACATTATAAATGTCTTTACTATCACTTTAAAATGTTTAAAATGTCATTGCCAACTTTTGTTATTGTTAACTAAAACTAAAACCATAAGAAAGTAAATTGCTGAAAAATACTGAAATAAAATAGAATATTACATTTACATTTATGCATTTAGCAGACACTTTTATCCAAAGCGACTTACAGTGCATTCATGCTATACATTTTCTACCAGTATGTAGAATTATGTATAGTATATTATATACTATATAATAACTAAATAGTCTAAAACAAATTACTAAAATTACTAAAAACTCTAGACATTTTTTTAAATGACAAAAACAACAAAATTGCTAAAACAGAAATATAAAAATCTGAACATAAAGTCTAGTTCAAAATATTAATAAAAACTTAGTAGTATAAAACGTGGTAGTATAAATCATAATGACCCCGAACGTTCAAATGGTAGTGGTGTATAAGATACACAGCAACCCCAAAAAAAATAAAAATAAATATCTGGACACATATGTTACTGTTTAAAATGTCTGAATGTTATTGCATTAGATGATAGCAAAACATCAAAGTAAATGTTCTCTCAATTTCTGCAGGAGCTTTTCTCAGAATTAACTTTACTTTGCTTGAGCCATTTTTGTAATGACTTTTGACTAACAGAACCCCCCAAGGAACAGCTGTACAGTGACACTTTTTTTTTTTTTTAATTAAACAGCAGGAAGTACGGAAATATATGTTCTGTGGTGACAGGGGTGGATGGCCTGTCAAGGAAAATTACAAAGATCTTATAACGCCATATTTTATTCTAACAACATGAACATTTATGGACATAACATGTGTTACAGATTTCAGTTTAATAAAAAGGTTATTCCCACGTATCTGATTGAGACTCAAATCTGTAAAAGATTTTACAGAGTTAAAGCAGATTATTGAGCTGATTAATTGATTTTTTTTCTGGATTATATACCAAAACTATAACATATGTAAGCAATAAGGTATGAGAGGCCGTGCTGTATCGTGAATAAATCACGGCTGAAGGGCGTTGTTTGGCACAACACGAAGCGGAGTAATGACTAAAATATGACTAAAATAGTCATATTTTAGTCAAAAATTTTTTTGGGTTGCTGTCTCTTATACACCACTACCATTTTAACATACTGGTAAAAAATGTATAGCCTGAATGCACTGTAAGTCGCTTTGGATAAAAGTGTCTGCTAAATGCATAAATTATTATTATTAAATTATTACCATTTGAACGTTCGGGGTCATTATGATTTATACTACCAAGTTTTATACTACTAAGTTTTTATTAATATTTTGAACTAGACTCTAATCATCCGCTGTGTCATTTATTTTTTTAACACCATATATTATATTTTCTCACACACAAACATCTGCTTATCTCTCAGCATGAGAAAACGTCTGTTTTCAGTCTTTTGGTTTTAAATAGGGATGCGCTGATCCGATATTCATATCGGGTATCGGCTCTGATAGTGCCATTTTTCTCGGATCGGGTATCGGTCAGAGAGAGCTGATCCAAATCCGAGATTTATTTATTTATTTTTTCTCGATTGTGCGAATTATTCTGTGTTACTTCTGAATCCATACGATAGCTTAATGTGAGCTACATATGAATATTTAAGTCCTTACATTAAAGTTCACACAAACTCTTTTCTCGGCTGTGGCTGTCAGTCATTCGTTCAGCCTTTAAACCCTGGGGCAAGTTCAAGCTCAAACCGGTGTGCACCTTTTTGCTACGGTTTCCGGTTTGAACGACATGTTTCCTGTAAACGGTGTGCAACGGGGTTTGAGATGCGTTTTCTCTTGTTTGGTGGGTGTGTCAAACATGTCAGCCCAATCAGC
>NW_015539832.1:36986-41379 GCF_001515605.1 Sinocyclocheilus anshuiensis | reverse complement strand
AATGCACTGTAAGTCGCTTTGGATAAAAGTGTCTGCTAAATGCATAAATTATTATTATTAAATTATTACCATTTGAACGTTCGGGGTCATTATGATTTATACTACCAAGTTTTATACTACTAAGTTTTTATTAATATTTTGAACTAGACTCTAATCATCCGCTGTGTCATTTATTTTTTTAACACCATATATTATATTTTCTCACACACAAACATCTGCTTATCTCTCAGCATGAGAAAACGTCTGTTTTCAGTCTTTTGGTTTTAAATAGGGATGCGCTCATTCTGTGTTCCCATTATACTTGATTTGTAAATACATGTCTATGACTTTGCAAAAAGGACTTTATCTTCTTGCGGGAGTTTAATGTTGTTTTGTTACTTGCTACCGGGTGTTTGTGAGAACAAAACACGGGCGTAGAAAAGACTATAAATTGTTTTTAACGTGCACAGTAACTGAAATTTAAAACTGTTAAAAGAAAGGCTCAATAACTGTTGCACAGATATAATACACTAACGATAGCTTAATGTGAGCTACATATGAATATTTAAGTCCTTACATTAAAGTTCACACAAACTCTTTTCTCGGCTGTGGCTGTCAGTCATTCGTTCAGCCTTTAAACCCTGGGGCAAGTTCAAGCTCAAACCGGTGTGCACCTTTTTGCTACGGTTTCCGGTTTGAACGACATGTTTCCTGTAAACGGTGTGCAACGGGGTTTGAGATGCGTTTAAGCAACACGGCGTCAGGCTGTGACGACATCATTCTGCACACCGGATGCGCACATTGTAAGCGCTTCGTGCTCATAGACTATAAAAACAGTTCGTGCTGCACTGTATTTGTTTTGTCCTATCGTATCTAACATATGTTGTTGCCTTATTAAAACATATGCTATACATTTAAAAGAAATGTATTTTAATTTTATAGTATAAACTTATATATAAATACATTCATGAATGTTTTTAATAAATGGATTTTATAATAATACAAATAGCAATGTGTAACATTTTACCATATTTAGTGTAACACTTTTATTTGTTCCCCACAAAATATTGTTTTTTTCACTAAATGTTTGGATTTCTAAAATTATTGTGCACTGATTTTTCTAGAATAACTTTTGCTGCCGAATTATCCACTAACCTAGTTTATGATACATTTTTGTCATAGATTATAAATATACATAGGCCTATATTTTTTCATATTTATTGTTTATTTTATTTTTCTTTATAATGAAGTAATCTGTCTAGTAGATTGTGAAAGAATGATTATCAGTTCCACACACAGAGATATATAAATTCTACATTTATTTAAATGAGGGAAAAAAACTTCACTGGTATCGGATCGGTATCGGCCAATACCGAACCCTAGGTATCGGTATCGGTGGCGAAAAAGGCGGATCGGAGCATCCCTAGTTTTAAAACCGACCGATTTGCGGTACAGCGCAAGTTTGCAAGCGTCATTACAGTGTAAACTGATGGACATACAGAATCATACCTGAAACAGAAAACTAATCAATTCAGCAATATTCCCTCCTCACTTCGGAAACTGTAGGCTTCCACACAGACGCACGCACACATCAACATATCTCCGCGTGAGAAGCGTTTATTAGACCGGGGAAGGGCGGGGTCTCAAAATTAAAGATGAAAGATGCAACATAACGCCAGCAGGGGTCACTCATACTCCATTAAATAAATAACAAACAGTTAATTCTGCCGAAATACATAATAAATGAAACAGTTTTGATGCTATATTATAGATTGTTTATGTTGCTGAGGGTGGTTGCTAAGGGTGTTGCTCAGTGATACACAGAACCGTTGGGTGAAGCGGTCATAGCTGTGCTGTATCGTGAATGAAACACAGCTGCTGACCAATCAGAATCGAGGAATGGAACTAACCGTTTTATAAAAAATGATAAACAATGGGAAAAAACCCTGAAAGATGTTCAACCAAATCCATTGAATATAATTTTATTTGTGCACCTGATGTTAAAAGCAAAGTGTGTAGCATTTTATTTTATTTTAGTATCATTGAGATACTATTGTTTACATTTTTTTTTTTCATTTAAATTTTTGTATATTTAATAGTTGTGTTTTTGTCATTTTTATTGTTTTTTATGTCCACTGTTATTATTATTATTATTTCTAGTTATAGTTTTAGTTATTTTAGTATGTCAAGTAAAAATTTTTAAGCTACAAAAATGCTTTTAACTGTTTCAGTTTTAGGTAATTTTAATAACCCCGGCGGGTAGTTATTATTAGTGAAAATATGAAGTCAGTTCTCTATAACGTCACACAGCAGAGGAACCACAGCTGTAGTTCATCACTTGGACTATAAGCTAAAAACTACAGTGTATGTCGTCTTTTGCTAGATCTGTTGTTTTATCATTTCAAAACTATTTCAAGTAAATGTCAAGTTGGTTTGATATTATTTTGTCCAATAAAGCAAAGAGTAAGTCTTAAGCATCCAAATACTTTTTGTAGCTGATGTATGATCATTATTATCACCATGACTCCTGAACATATGACAGTGTTAAGGTCTGAGAAAACTATAATGCTTGGTGAGGAGCTAAACCCTGTTAGAAAAGCCTCCGAGATCTTCCGTCACTGTATTTCTGAGGTATGGAAATGTATGGAAATTATCTGGAGGCAGATGCATAATGAATGAGGCGGTTTAGGCAAATCACAGTCTGGATTTAGGGCTGCTGCTAATTGCAATTCTGTGCTTAAGACTGTGAGATCCCCGGCCATGCTTTAATGACCAGACTGGAGGGAGAAGATAGAGTAAAAGGAAGGCAGAAGAGAGAGATAGCGAGTGATGGCAGCAGGACGCCCGGTGGGAGATGTCACTTTGATGCCCAGCTGGTGGTTGTGGCTCATTGTGTCTTTTGTCAAATTGCAGAGAGTGTCTCTCCGTCTCTCACCTACATCCCGACACCCCCCTCACCACCCCATCATTTAAAATCTCCTCATAATAATCAAAATCATCATAATAAACAAGCCTTTCTTCAGGGATTTGACTACAGGACACAATCTAACATACTGAGTCTCCATGCACTTTATTTTACTGTATGTTCACTTACAGTGTACTTACTTGCCCCAAAGTACTGAGTACATAATATAAGCTAACTACACTGTAAAAAAACAATAAAGATAAAACAACGATTTTACATACATTTTACAAGAAAATACGGTTTCAGTCTTTCTACTTCCAAATTGCATGCTTAATTCAGTGTGTAACTTGTTAATTATTTGTGAAATTTACCAGCAATTTCAAAGTAAATCGTACGCAATCTTTCATGTACATGGGTTACTGTTAGGTTTTGGCTAGGCTTTGAGTTAGCACCAAGTTATTAGCTAAATATTGCAGCTACTACAGTAAGTACATGCATAACTTTATTTTAGATGTCCTTGTTACATTGTAATTACTCAAATATGTACTCTGTAATATTAACTAACAACATGTACTTACATGGGTCATGCCATTTCTTATACAAGGCTGAAAAATGGACTGTGATTATTTTGAATCCTTTCCAATATAATTTTTATTTATTATCATCGTTTCCTGAATTTTTACTGTGCATTTTGTAATTGCATCAGTAGCATGCCAGCCAATATGTGACCCTGGAGCACAAAAGCAGTCTTAAGTCGCTGGGGTATATTTGTAGCAATAGCCAACAATACATTGTATGGGTCAAAATTATCGATTTTTCTTTTATGCCAAAAATCATTAGGATATTAAGTAAAGATCATGTCCCGTGAAGATATTTTGTAAATTTCCTATTGTAAAAATATCAAAACTTAATTTTTGATTAGTAATATGCATTGATAAGAACTTCATTTGGACAACTTTAAAGGCAATTTTCTCAATATTTAGATTTTTTTGCTCCCTCAGATTCCAGATTTTCAAATAGTTGTATCTCGGCCAAATATTGTCCTATCCTAACAAACCATACATCAATGGAAAGCTCATTTATTCAGCTTTGAGGTGGTGTATAAATACAAATTTAAATAATTGACCCTTATGACTGGGTTTTGTGGTCCAGGGTCACATATGCTAATAACATGCATGCTAATAAGTTAGAACTGGTCCCTAAACTGAAGTCTTACTTTTTTCAAAAACTTATTCAACCTATTAATAAAAACAATAAAAAGTATCTCAATAATAGTTTCAGTAGTTCCTAGATCTAAACTAAGATGCAGGATGATCGTGCTTTTGCTGCAGCAGCTCTGAAAATGTGAAACAAGAACTGTGCTAACTATTTTTTTGTTTTAAATGTAAGCTCTAAACATATTTCCTTTCTCAGGCTTTTAACCAACCCTAGAGGTGTTGTGTGTGTGTGTGTGTGTGTGTGTGTGTGTGTGTGTGTGTGTGTGTGTGTGTGTGTGTGTGTGTGTGTATG
>NW_015539832.1:34352-36185 GCF_001515605.1 Sinocyclocheilus anshuiensis | reverse complement strand
TGTGTGCATGTTTATGTGGTTTATGAGGACACAAATTTGTATAATAACATGGGTATGACATAGGTATTACAATGAGAATGTGATTTATGAGGACATTTTCAGTGTCCCCGTAATTCAAAAGGTTTATAAATAATTCAGAATGAGTTTTTTTGAAAATCTAAAAATGCAGAAAGTTTCCTGTGAGGGTTAGGTTTAGGGGTAGGGTTGGTGTAGGGCAATAGAATATACGGTCTGTACAGTAGAAAAACCGTTACGCCTATATGGAGAGTCCCCACAAGGATAGCAAACCAGACAGTGTGTGTGTGTGTGTGTGCCATATCTTGTGTTTTATGGATTGTACAGCACATTGGTTTTAATTTCAAATAATTGTGAAATTAAATACTAATACAACAAAATGTAGACCAGAAGTGTATTTTGTGAGCTGTCCCATACGTCTGCACATATAGGGCTTATGTTAAAATCACTGCTCTGTGTGTCCCGTCAGTGAAGCGCTACTGCAAGAGCTCCAGTTCGGCGAGCAGCACCACCAGCAGCTACGGGCCCAGCAGCAGCAGCCTGAGCTGTGGAGGAGGAGGAGGAGCAAGCAGCGCCAGCAGCACCTGCAGCAAGAGCAGCTTCGACTACACACACGACATGGAGGCGGCGCACATGGCTGCTACCGCCATCCTCAACCTCTCCACCCGCTGCAGAGAGATGCCCCAGAGCCTGAGCGGGAAAGCCCTGGAGATCTGCACGCAGGTACACACACGGCCACAATATCAAGCCCCTTTTATACTTGCTCAGACATTTTTACTTTATCATTATCCATTACCTTATTACACATTATTAATTATTGATATATAACTAATCTGGAGACCAAGCATATAGTAGAGCTCATCTCTGAGATGTCAACACTGAAATAACAATTTAATATCAAGATGACAGAAACATAACATAATATAATATAATATAATATAATATAATATAATATACTATAATATACTATAATATAATATAATATAATATAATATAATATAATATAATATAATATAATATATATTTGGCCTACAAAAGCATCATCCAGGCAGTTAATCTTCTGAAGGTGACTATAGTGTCTGCAGAGGCATTAAGCCCATGATAAGATCACTCTGAAATAAATCCAATGTTTAATAACATAAAACAAAGGTTCAGCACATGCACAAGTCATTTGTCTATAATGGTATCAGAAAGCTTGTTCTAATCAACCGATAATGTAAATGCCAGACATGCATTAGAATTTGACTCAGTATGTGCAGTTTTTCCATTTATAACTTCATATTTGCATGAGGTTCTCGTCCTCATTGGACTCTGTTTCTGAAGAAAGAGTAAGATGTGCTTTGCCATGCAAAACTCACAATAAAGAGGCTTCGATGTTTGATGGTTACTGCAGTGTTTCTGTATGGTTTCTGGGTGGATGCCGCAGTAGGTGGCTGATGCTATGGTGGTGTAGTTGGACGCTCACTGGCACAAAATTATATACTGTTTTTTTTTAATACCATTCAGGATGGAGTCTGTGGGATCGTAAGTCTATTTGCTTAATAGTAATAAATAGTAACTATTACTATTACTATTATATACTATTTATTTCTATTATTTATATATATATATATATTATTCACCATTGTGTGAAACAAATACTAGCAATTATACTAGAAAACAAAGGGAGTTTTTGACGCATACCAGTTAAAGACACAACCTCCTGCTAACACTCAGTCTGAAGATAGATTGGAGAAAAAGCAGTACTGAACACAATGAATGTTATTTGTGTGGGATATAGGAGCTATATCCTCAGATTAAGCACAGACACTCATCCAG
>NW_015539832.1:30068-33997 GCF_001515605.1 Sinocyclocheilus anshuiensis | reverse complement strand
TGTGTGTGTGTGTGTGTGTGAAACATGAAGGCGCCTCAAGCAAGTGATGGCTGGCTTCTCTCTCTCTGTCTCGCTCTCTCTCTCTCTCTGCTGTCATTCTGCAGTCGAGGATGGGCTGAGCTGCCTGCAGCAATGCTCTTCTCTTGCTGTCATAGGTTCAGCGGATGATGATTCCTCTCCGTCTCTGCTCAACACATTTATTTCAGTAGTGCAGTGTCCATGCAGCTCCTCGTCTCTCAGCGGAGCCGAAGCGCTTGTTAAGCATGACTTCTCAGCTGCATTTGCTTCAGGACTCTGGCTTTACATTGGTCATTAACTGGTGACTCAATATAGCACCAGAACAACATTGCCCTTAAAATCAAATGTTGCTGGAAAAAAAATAAAGAAATGGTTTTCTTATGGCGTTCGTCTTTGTCTAGTACAAATATCTAAACTTTCTTGAATCAAGATTAATTTGCTTGAGAAGCAAAATATTTTCTGAAAAATCTAAATTCTCCGAAATTATCAAAATTAAGTGAGTTGCTGAAAACAAGAAGAGAAGTATCTGCTGAAAATAAACAAGATTATTTTTCTAACCCCATTGGTAAATATATTTTCTGGCTTTAAGACATTTTTTTAAAAGATACATTTTTCAGAAAAAAAAAAAAAGACAATATTTTATGTCATTTGGCTTGATTTGAAGAATATTTAAATATTTGTATACTGGAAAACAAGACAAAAATTTCGAATATGAAAATCATTATTTGCAGAGATGTTGTTTCTTTTTGTCATGTTCCAGCCGTCCATCCCTCTGTCTCTCATTCTCGCTGTCTAATTGGAGCAGCTTTAGTCGAGGCTGCAGCAGGAAGTGGAGTCGTGGGATGTGACCTCTTAGCTTGGCTGTCACTTCCTCCAGGGGTTCCTGTAGTAACAGAGGTCAGGCTGACTGTAGGCAGAGAGAGCACCTCCTCATCCCTCACTAATTATGGCTCTGAATGTGCTGAGTGTGTTTAGATGGGTCGCATACATACAAACTACATTCATAATATTCATCCTCATCTTCTTCATTTTTCCTTTACTTTCTCCATCTCCTGACTCAGCTATGGACATGGCGAAGTGTCAAAATACTTTTTTCTCATTTTCAGCAGTTGTTTTATCACTTCAAACCCAACAAACTTGAGAAATCTTTGCTACAAACCTTTTTGCAATTTTCCAGTTTCATTAAGACATTATTTGTATGTTTATTGAGCCATTTTACTCATGAGGATTGTTGGCTGCTCCCCACAATATATAATGTTACTAGGTTTTATGTGGGGACAGTTGGTGCCTGCAATATGGGCAAAACCTGACCTACACACACACTCATACCTCAGCCACATCAGCAGAGAGGAGCTTAGGACCTTCTATATAAGCCAGCTCACACTGAGACGAGAGAGAGAGAGAATTGTGAATTTCCAAGCATCTTTATTTAACAAAAAGATTAGTCACATAAAATCGCATAACATCAATTTTTCACAATTTTGAAACCATTTTATAAAAAGAGTGCAAAATGAAGTTAATTTTCAATAACAGAACACAAAGCTCCTCTATGACACAATATTCTTTCAAAAATATTTAAGGAGTCCATAGCTTTGTAAAAATTAAAATCAATTAAAAGCCTTGATTTGATCATTGCTAAACACCCTTTCAACATTATAATCAATTCTTTGCTCAATTTTATCTCTTCTGCTAATGTAAATGGACATTTTGGCTTTACCCAAAATAAAATTAAGCAATTGACTCTCATTCTTTCGTTTTTGAACATATTTAAAGCCCAAAATAAAAGTTTGCACAGAAAACTTCTCATTAAAACAATTAAAAAGAGTTAGCAAACCATCAAATAAAGGCTTAAGTCTTGAACAGTACAAAAAGGTGTGAAAAACGGTCTTTCTCTGAAAACAAAAGGACATTCATTGCTAACATCTGGATTTAAAACAGAAATAAAAGCATTAACAGCAAGAGTGCCATGTAGAATTCACCTATAGATCTCCAGCTCTTTTAGTTAACGGTGGCTTGTACAGTGCTCTCCACTCCGGTCTAACATTATTACTCATCTTAAAAACAGTACCACGGTGTGTCAACTCTTTCATGTAGTCCCTGTTTGTTAAAAGATTTTACACAAGCTTTATACAATTTTTTCCCATTACTTTCATACAAATCCATGTCTGTCACCTTTTCAGATTCCAAAAAACATCCTGTACAATCACCTACATTTTGTGAAAGAAGCAGATTTGGAAACTGGTCCTTCTCATTAGGGATAAATTCCCCTTCACTGTAACCTTGAAGCATTTTTAATTATTCTGTTGTAAAAGCAGATTGTAAATTCTATAGTACTTGTGTAATAATTCGAATGGATTTCACTCCACAGCTACATCCTCAGCTTTTCCAAGACTTGGGCCAGCCACTTTGACTAAACATACAATTGTTTTAATCTTGGATTTAATGAACGCTGCAGTCATTGTCCCACATGCACCCAAAATGTCCAAACGTGATCCATAGATCAGGGGTTCCTTCAACAGCCAGAATAAAGATGATGTAGAACCAATTATTTTCACTTGAAAGAGGTCCCATACTTTAAAAATATTCCTGTAAAACTCCGGCATTCTGGATGTGTTGACTTTTTTGGGATCAAGAACAAAGACTTATCCAAGCATAGTCCTTGAGCAGTCTTTAAAATCATACTGGCCACTGGCCTCCAGCTTAAGTTCTCTGGGCCAGTAAGGAATCACTGTATAAACTGTAAGCAAAAAGCTGCAGTCCTTCTGTGTAAATGTACAAGTCCATGTCCTCCTCCTTCACAATCCATTTCCATTTCATTAAACGGCTTCTATTATGCTTTTTCACTTTTTCAACTTTAGTTAGTCTGTAATGTTGTAATGTTGTAATGTCCTCCTTCTTCATTTGATAAATACAATATATTATGGGGTACCCATACTGGCACTTTTAGCAGGGTTGTGATAAAGAGTGGCACGGTCACCCTGAAATATGACTGCCGCCCCCACTGGATCCCCCAACATTATTGGGCTAGAGCAGTGTTTCCCAACCGGGGTGCCGTCTGTCGAGAGCAGGGGTGCCGTGTAAAAAATCATTTTTTAATATTTTTAAATAGCTAAAATGTTCAAAAAAGCATCTATTATATAATATCCATTTCTGATGTCGCCAATAATTAGAGATGCACCGAAATTCCGGCTGCCGTAAAAAATATTTGTATAGTAAAATTCGCTAATTCACGAGATCAATACATCCTTTATTAGACCGCTTTGTCGAGTTAAATGCATCCTTACGGAGGTGTTGAAATGTTGAATCAATTCATTCACTTCCAACAGCGCTTAATGGGAGCAGCGTCATAGAGGGCAGAGCGTCACGTTATTTAAAGGGGACGTTAGCGCGTTAACGAGTAGCAAATGATTAAGTAGCTGCATTGGTTATCTTTATGCCACTGATAAAGCTTTTATATGTAGTTTGGGGTAACAAAGGGGTTTTATAGGTTTGACGGAAATAATAATGCAATAACTGATACTTTAAATCAATGTTTCAAGAAACAACAGCAAAAAAAATGAACAAAAAACAGATAAAGACAAAAAAGTAGCCATTGATAATATCTAAACAATATGTAGTAGTATAGTATATAGTATCCAAATCAAAATGTAATAAAATTAATTTATGTGTAAATTATGTGCAATGTCTTAGCCACTAGGGATTGTTACATAGGGCTATACAGGCATCTAGTGGCAACACAATGATATTACAGATACTAAATTGTGCAAAATGTTTATCTTAACAGTCAATTTACAAATAATGCATTCAGATTTGTGGAACTCAATGCACTGAATCTCCACAAATTAGTGTCGTTACTATGACAACCAATTTGAATGTGACAAGCAACTGGTGTCTGAAAAGAATTATATATA
>NW_015539832.1:13600-25425 GCF_001515605.1 Sinocyclocheilus anshuiensis | reverse complement strand
GGATCTGAATACTTAGGACCATGTGATATTTCAGTTTTTCTTTTTTAATAAATCTGCAAAAATGTCAACAATTCTGTGTTTTTCTGTCAATATGGGGTGCTGTGTGTACATTAATGAGGAAAAAAATTAACTTAAATGATTTTAGCAAATGGCTGCAATATAACAAAGAGTGAAAAATTGAAGGGGGTCTGAATACTTTCCGTACCCACTGTATATATATATATAAATAATGTGTGTGTGTTGGGGCGCAATAGGGATTTCACCTAGGGCGTCAAATTGTCTAGAAACGGCCCTGCATCCAGTCAAATCAGAACTAAAACCAAATGCATATAAAGTTTTCCACAGATAGTAATGTTCTACACGATCAAACGCGTTCTCCTGATCTAAGGAAATCAAACCCATATATATACCCATAATTTTAGAAACATCAAATAAATCTCTTATTAAATGGATATTATCAAAAATTGATCGTCCAGGTACACAGTAGGACTGACCAGAATGGATTACCTCCTCCAAAACCCTTCCTAGTCTAGTAGCTAACACTTTTGAGATAAATTTATAGTCACAGCACAACAAAGATACAGGTCACCAGTTTTTTATGTCTCTCACGTCACCTTTTTTTGGCAAAAGGGTAAGGACCGCTCTTCTACAGCTCAGCGGCAGAAGTCCTCCGACTAGACTGTCACTGAGAGCTGCCAGCAGATCCTCCCCTATCACAGGCCAAAAGGCTTTATAAAACTCAACTGGGATTCCATCTATCCCAGGAGCCTTGCCATTCTCCATACTGCATTAGAGTCTTCAGATACCTTTGGCAGTTCCTCGAAGAAACACTGTTCAACAACCTGATCTTCCTTGTGTTCGCAACTATAAAGCTTGTCATAAAAAACATTTGCTCTTTTCCGAATTTCAATAGGATCTGATATCAGAGAACTGGTCTCAGAAAATAAAGAATGTATTATACGTTTTTGACCGTTCTTTTTTTCTAGACTAAAGAAGAATTTTGACGGCACATCCATCTGGTCTAAATCTTTAAACTGTGATTGAACAAGTACACGCTGTGCTTTCACTCTTTGCATGTCTGACAACACGGATTTCTTTAAAAAAAGGGCTTCAATATGTGTTTGATTTCCACTTGATTGTGCCACTTCTTGAAATTTCAGAATTTCATCTTCTAAAACTTTAATAGATTTAATTATATGTTTTGTGACATTGTGAGTGTACTGTTGACATAGTTGCTTGATTTGAGTTTTACCAAACCCCCACCATGTTTGCAAAGACTGAAAACTTGCTTTTTCCTTCCTAAAATTTTCCCAAAATAATTTAAACTTAATAGATTTGTATTAAAATGCCAGTAAGCACTTTTCAGCTTGACAGAAGAAGTTCTTAGAAATACTAAGATGGTGCTTAAAAAATAGAATCCGTCTAATCTCACTAGATAACATGTTATCACGGGCATATGCCCATGTATACTGTTTTAAATTCCCATTTAAACTCCTCCATACGTCACATAAATCATTAGCTTCAATCATCTGAGTAAGTCGTTTACGAGAAAGCATGTGGTTCTACATGATTCCTGTCTATGTTACTTTCTGTTATGTTCTCACTATCATAACATGTAGAATACACTCTTGAATGCACTACGATAAATAACACAGCAACATGCGGGCGTACTTAACTTCTTCACTTCATTTATTTCAAGGAACACAACTACTAATAATTACTAAAGTGGTGGTGCCACCTACAGGCACTATGGGGAATGGCAGTATCACATGCATAACATCTCCTCTTTTCTTAATCAAGAAACAAACCCCAAAACATTTTCAAAACCACATACATTATGCATTTATTTATTCTACTCTATAGAGGTAGAGGGTAGACTGCCTCTTGCCTCGAGCCAGTTCAGGGATTATTCTGCCCCATGTCAGAACAGGCTCACTAACATAACTACAGTTCAATCCAGCAGTTTCCATAATCCTATAATGTCAGACGGTTGGGTGGTTTAATCACTCTTGCTGGATAACGTCTGACCTGCGCTGGTGGAATGTCGAGTTTGCCATGCTTTGTCTGACACTCTGCTGATATATCACTGTTAACATCTTGTTCCCTTGTTGGTGGTGCAGAAGAAGTGGCATTTACAGAGGTCTGCAACGGAACTGACACATTCTTGTTATCAGGTAATTCTGTCAACTGAGTTTCAGCTGTTTGGTTTGGAATGGACAAAAGTTGATCAGCATGACACCTCCATTCCTCAGAAGCACCTACATCCACAGTATAAGATACTGGACCACTTTGAGCCGTCACCACTCCTGATGTCCATCTCTCTCTCCCCCTGTAATCGCGAGCCAGCACAGCATCACCTACTCCAAACTGTCTTGGCTTCAAACGACCAGCTCGGCGGAGAACCTGAGAGGTCTGTTAGAGTCGCACGGCAGCTGTCACACTGGGTTTTAAGGAATCTAGATGTGTGCGCAACTGGCGTCCCAAAAACAACAGGGAAGGGGGACTCTTTTGTCATCGGATGAGGTGTGTTGCGGTACGTCAGCAAAAATGTTTCCAGCCTTTTCTGAAGAGTAGAAGAGCCCTTAGAAACCTTCAGTGCTTGTTTTAGCGTCTGATCAAATCTCTCAGCCTGCCCGTTAGTTGTCGGTTGATACGGAGCGGAACGGATATGTTTCACATGGTTGGCCTTGCAAACTCCTGAGAGACAAACTGTGGTCCGTTGTCACTCACAAAGACTTCAGGCAAACCATAATGACTGAAGAGGTTCCTCAAAACTTCAATTGTTTTTTTTCTGCTGTCATCAACTGCACCTCAGGCCACTTTGAATGGGCATCAACCTCGACTAGGTACATGTGACTCTCACACGGCACAGCAAAATCATTACATGTATGCACTCCCATAGTTTGTTTGGCCACTCCCATGGGTGGAGGGGTGCTTGAGATGGCATTTTCTGTATTTGTTGACATGACTGACACATTTTCACTTGCAGTTCAATGTCAGCATCAAGACCCAGCCACCACACATAACTGCGAGCAATGGCTTTCATTCGGACAATTCCTGGGTGGCCAGTGTGCAGTTCCTCCAGCACCCTTTTCCGCAGCTTGTGAGGAACAACAACTTTCATTCCCCGCATTAAGCATCCGTGTTGGACAGACAGTTCATTGTGCTTGGAGATGAAAGGTGAGAGTTCATTATTATCAGTCAGGCTGGCAGCTTGAGTCCCTTTCAGAAACATTTCGACAACTGTAGACAAGGTATAGTCGCTCATAGTCTCACGTCGAATATCAGTGGCACTGACAGGGAGCTTCTCCACCTGTCCAAGGTAGAACAGCTCTACAGCATCCTTTTTCTCTCGGTGTTCTACTTGTAATGGCAGATGGAAAAGACCATCAGCAGTTGCGTGATGTTCAGCTCTTTTGTACTCGACGGTGTAGTTGTGCGCAGACAAAAGTAATGCCCACCTTTGCGTTCTGTGGATCGTAGTGTGTCAAGACATTTTGTGACACTAATTGTTCCTTTGCCTTTTTGAATGCAGCATCGCACTCTGCAGACCACTGCCAACGTTTCCCTTTACACAGCAGGGCATTCAAAGGATTTGCTATAGTCGCCAAATTGGGTATGAATCTCCCGTAATAGTTTAACAGGCCAAGGAATGATCTCAGCTGTGTGAAGTTTGATGGGGTTGGAGCATTGACAATTGCACTTACTTTTTCAGGTGGATGCATGTTTTACCTTCAGAGGGTGGCAGGTCCGTGACAAAGTCTACTCCTAGGTGTGACCAGGGGCGATTTGGCACTGGTAGAGGAAGGAGTTTGCCAGATGGTAAGTGGCGCGGGCTTTTGGACATGGCACAGTCTGGACATACTTGCACGAACCTTCTCACGTCCCTTGCCATATTGGGCCACGAGAAGCGATCTCGTAGCATCGAGAGGGTGTTGTTGGCCCCTGGATGGCCAGTGCCTCAGGAGGAGTGAGCAGAGTGAATCAGTGGGGTGCGTTGTGTTCGTTTTCCGCCGGGCTGAGCTTCCGTGAGAAGAAGGCACATGGGTGGAGTCTGGCTGGGTTCCCCTGCTGCTGGGACAGCACTGCCCCCACTCCTGTAGTGAAGGCGTCGACTTCCACGACGAATGGGAGGCCGGGATCTGGATGGACTAGGAGTGGGGCGCTAGTGAAGGCTCTCTTGAGGGAGGAGAAAGCTTCTAAGGCCGCGGGTGTACAGGACAGAGATTTGGGTTTCCCTCGTAGTAAGCTTGTGAGTGGGCTGGTGATCTTGCTATAGTCTAGAATGAAGCGACGGTAAAAGTTGGCAAATCCGAGGAATCGTTGGAGCTCCTTAATTGTAGTGGGTTCTGGCCAGGAGGTTATAGCTTCCACCTTCCCCTTGTCCATCTGGATACCGGTGCGATCAATGTTATACCCCAGGAATTGCACAGTGGGCTGGTGGAAGGTGCACTTTTCAGCCTTGAGGAATAGGTGGTGCTCTCTCAGGCATTGGAGGACCTCCACAATGTGCTGGCGATGTTCGGCCTGGCTCCGGGAGTAGATGAGGATGTCATCTATGTATACAATGACGAACCGATGGAGAAACTCCCGGAGCACCTCGTGCATGAAGTCCTGGAATACGGAGGGGGCGTTGGCAAGTCCATAGGGCATGACCAGATACTCGTAGTGGCCAGTAGGGGTCACAAAGTCAGCCTTCCATTCATCCCCCTCACGTATCCGGATGAGGTTGTAGGTACTGTGGAGGTCCAACTTTGTGAAGATGGTCGCACCTCGGAGATGTTCCAGGGCATTTGGGACGAGGGGAAGAGGATATCGGAACTTGACGGTGATATTATTTAGTGCTCGGTAATCTATACAGGGCCTCAAACCTCCGTCCTTCTTGGCCACGAAGAAGAAGCTCGATGCAGCAGGGGAATTAGATGGACGGATGTAACCTTGACCCAGCGCCTCCTTGATGTATTCTTCCATGGCCTTCTGTTCAGGAAGCGACAGTGAATAGATTTTTCCACCAACCACGGGCGCCCTAAGATGATGTCAGCAGTAGACCCCTCCAGAACCAGAAGATGAATGTCTTCAGAATGAAGTTGGCCAAGACGAAGAGTGATGGGTCCCACACGATATCGTACATGTCTATGACATAGTGGTTTTCCAGTTATCAACTGGACTTGGTAGACTGTTTCAGTGGTGGTAGCTTGTAACTTGAGCTGGCGGCAGAGGTTCCTGGAGATGAAGTTTCCCGCTGACCCGGAGTCGATAAGGGCAGATACTGAAATAGAAACATCAGAGGCAGTAAGCATTACACAGGTAGTGAGTGGTTCCATCTTGACGATATCAGGCTGAATCACACTCACCACACGCCGTGGAGGGCGAAGGGGGCATGACAAGATCATATGCCCTTGAGCTCCACAGTATAAACAGAGCCCCCGGGTCAGCCTTCTCTGCCGCTCAGCGGAAGATAACCGTTGCTTCTCCACGCTCATGGGTTCTGGTGATGGTTCTGGAGGGTAACTGGGCTCTGGTCGGCGGAGGCAGGAGGTTGGGGCGTGGACTGGTATGGCTGCTAGACAGGACTGCATGCGGCTCGAGCATCGGATGGATAGCTGAATGAATTTTTCCAATCCAAATGAATCATCATATGCAGCGAGCTGTAGCCGAAGCTGGGGCTCCAGTCCCTGTCTGTAGGTTGTCAGCAGCGATCTCTCATTCCATCCACTTGCCGCAGCGAGAGTTCTGAACTTCAGCGAGTATTCGGCAATTGACATGGTACCCTGTTGTAAATGATAGAGTTGCTCTCCCACAGCGGTATCTCCGTCTGTCCTTCCAAACACCTCGCGAATATGCCCCAGGAAGTTCTGCAGATTATGAATGACGGGGCTGGCCTGAGCCCAGATCGTTTCCGCCCATTGCAATGCAGGTCCTGTTAGCAGGGAGATAATAAAGGCAATTTTTGAGGTGTCAGTGGGATATGATGCCGGTGGATTGCGTAGCACTCGTCGTAGTGAGTCTACGAGCTCCTGGAATGGATCGGGGTGACTCATCTGTGCCGTCGGTTTGGGTCCGGTCTTCTGTAATGGAAGAGGTCTGACGCAACAGGTTAGTATATATAAAATAGGTTTATTTGGTCACAGAGAGTACTTGGGTAGGGTTCAGAGGATGTGATGGTGAGAGAATAGTTCGAAGGATATGATGAGTGGGGTAATCCGGGTCTTTGGCTTTACAGGAGCTGGAATGCAGGCAGGAGGAGCACACACCTCAGCGATCCGTGAACTAGGAGGAACAGGAGACACTTGGAGACGAGGAGACACTAGGAGGAACACAGGAGGTAAGTAATGCAGGAAGTATTCAAATGGAAGTAGTAGCAAAGTCATTGAGTCCTCTACGTGTATACGAGACCGGACAATGAGGGTGTCTGAGGTGTGTGCTTTTATGCAGGCTGGTTAATGAGGTGCTTGATTAGTGACAGGTGCTGGTGCTCAGAACTCAGGTGAGAGGGATCATTGTCATTGGGTGGTGGTGGAGCCTGGCCGATCTGTTACATCCAATGAGTCCTTGTGAGAAATGTGAGAAGTCACATTTCCCTTTTTCAACATGCAAGCCAAAGCCCTCCAGGCGTCCAAGGACTGCATCCAGGTTTTCCAGGTGTTCAGCTTCAGTCTGCCTGGTAACAAGAATGTCATCCAGGTAGCAATGGACATTGGAAAGACCTAGTAATACTTGGTCCATAGCTCTCTGGAATATGGCTGGGGCCGAAGCGATCCCGAACGGAAGGCGCTTATACTGGAATAGCCCTTTCTGTGTGGAAATTGTGAGGAACTTCGTGAACTCCTCCTCAACCCTCATTTGGAGGTAAGCATGTGACAAGTCCACATTGCTGAAACACTGTCCTCCCGCTAATGAAGCGAACAGGTCCTCAATACGTGGTAATGGATAGTGTTCAATGTGAAGGACGGGTTTATCGTCACCTTAAAGTCACCACAGATGCATAATGCTCCGTTTTTCTTTACAACAGGGACTATTGGGGTAGCCCATTCGCTGTTCTGTACCGGTAACAATACTCCCGTTTCAGTGAGACGGTTCAGCTCTGCTTCAGCTTTTGGACGCAGAGCATATGGAACTACTCTGGGCTATTTTATTTTAGCTTTAATGCTCTTCATTTCCCCCAATTGTTTAAGGCAAGGCAAGGCAAGCAATTACACATCAATTACACCTTCAGGGCGCAATGCTTGTCCTGTATATGTTCGAAGAACAATGTCAGTTGAGCATAAGGGCAGGTGTTTCAGTATTCTGTCATAAGTCTCTGTTGAAATCAAAGACACTGCTGCGCCCGTGTCCAGTTCCATTTCAAGTGGCATTCCTTCAACTTCTGGTTTCACAATGATACTGTACTTTCCTCCTGGCTGTGACAGTTTAAACAGAGCTAACTCAGAGTCTGTTTCATCATCACTGGATGCTGCATCCGCATCAAGGTGGTGTACACTTCCTTTCTTAACATAGCCTTTCTGCTTAGTTTCTTTCGTTGGCCGTGCAGCTTTTGCTCTGTTTCCACTCTTTGTTTTTCTGTCATTGTGACTCTTCCTGCAAACCTGACTGATATGGTCCTTTTTTCCACATGTATTACAATTTTTGTCTTTAAAACAAAGTCATCATCACTATAGTTGTCCTTTCCACATTGTTTACATTTGTTGTTTGCAGTCTTAGTCTTTGATAAAGCTTTGTGTGATGCTGTTTCCATGGACACCGCCAGCTCCGCTCTTTGAAAGGTCAGCGTAGTTTCAGTCAACAAGCGCTTTTGTGTAGCCTCACTCTTTAAGCCACACACAAATCTGTCACGAAGTGCATCATCCAAATGTCCCCCAAATTCACAGTGTTCTGATAGTCCTCCTTTATCTCCTGTCTTTAGCATCCCTCCACCACCCCGACTCCTCACCTTCAGCCCGTTCCTACCCCAGCATGGGGAGGAACACTCGGGGGGGAGCATTCTGGGTCCGGGCTTAATCCCGAGCTCGGACCCCTCTCCCCGGTCGGGGGGAGTACCCCGGGCTCGAGAGTGATTACCGAGCTCGGAGCCCTCTCCCCGGACAGCACGCCAAATACGCATAACCTTTACTCTGTTCATTATATGTAAGTGTGAACTCGTGAAACTGTGTCAACATACTGTGACTCGCTCTCCTCCTGATTACGCCGGTGGAAACGAAAGCATTCCGCGATGATCAGGGGCTTCGGAGAAAAGTGTTGCTGTAGCGTGTCTGTGATGTGCTTAAAGCTCTTCTCTCTTGGCTTGTCCGGAGCGATCAGACTTCGGAGTAATCCATATGTTTTTCCACCAATCACGCTGATACCACAGGCTCTTTCTTGTCGGCATCAATGCTGTTAGCTTCTACAAAGTGCTCAAATCTTTCAATATAGGTGGTCCATGGTTTGACGCTTTCATCAAAAGCTTCAATATGGCCTATAGTAACAGCCATTCTAGCTAACCTAGCTCACTTTAGCTACACAGAGAAAATAAAATAAAAGTTCAGGACATGTGTGCCTAACTACTCACGATTCACTGTGGTAGCTCCATGGAAAATTAATCCACCTCGTCGCCAAATATGTTATGTTCTCACTATCATAACATGTAGAATACACTCTTGAATGCACTACAATAAATAGCACAGCCACACGCGGGGGTACTTATCTTCTTCACTTAATTTATTTCAAGAAACACAACTACTAATAATTACTAAAGTGGTGGTGCCACTTACAGGCACTATGGGGAATGGCAGTATCACATACATAAAACTTTCCACACAGTTAAAGTCTCGGCCTAAAAATATATACTCTTCACTATTACATGTATCTAAAGTTTCAGCTAGAACATGTAAAAACACCATTCTTTTTGATGGTAGAGTTGGGGCATATGCACAAATAAATACAAAGGTGTGATTCTCAACCTGAGCTTGAATTTTTAACAATATACCTTTCACAACCTCTTCCATCTCAATGGAACAGGGAGTAAAACTATTAGCAAATAAAATAGCAGCCCCTTCACTAAGTGAAGATTTATGACTTAAAAAGGAGAGACATTTAAATTATTTTTCCCATTCAGCAGCATTGGTTACATCACTATGTGTTTCTTGTATAAGTAAAACATCAAGTTGTTTCTGATTCATAGTTTCATATATCACTGTGCGTTTATACGATCTCTAGCTCCATTCACATTTAAAGACGCAA
This sequence comes from Sinocyclocheilus anshuiensis, assembly GCF_001515605.1. Classification (NCBI taxonomy): domain Eukaryota; kingdom Metazoa; phylum Chordata; class Actinopteri; order Cypriniformes; family Cyprinidae; genus Sinocyclocheilus; species Sinocyclocheilus anshuiensis. The sequence continues at coordinate 16,209 of NW_015539832.1, read as the reverse complement.
TACGAATGCCACCCATTTGAAAATAAAAAAATAAACTTAGACCATAAAGAAAAAAGCAGCCAATAAGGGCCAAAAGTTTGAGCCAATTTACTGCCATTACCTTTTCAGCTGGTTTTGTAGTTTTGTCACAGATTTTTTCAACCTATATACCTCTTTGTTTGTGAAACATCCCTCACTCATGAACATCCTATTTTCCACAAAGCGTTTGATGTCTGGAAAATAGTCACAACCTGTACCCCCCACAGATTTTTTGTCAGTTTTAAAAACTTCCTGATTTCCTCAGTATCATAATCTTGACATGTCCATTCATTCTGGGAACAGCTAGAAGCACCAGAATCAGAGAAATCACTCTTGCTGCCAATATCATCAACATCAGACGTCTTTTCATTTTCTGTTTTTCTAGCTTGTTTCGATTCTGAAACTTTGTCTTTCTTTTTTCTCTTTAAAGGTGCTTTAAAAACAGCCTGATACATATCCATCATTAAATGATCACTTAAATTAACACTCTCTGAAGGGGACGTTTTGTCCGGCACTACACTGACATGTGAAATATCCATGTTCTCATCAGCCTTGGACTCATTCCTGATGGCGATAGGGACAACTAAATCATTCTCTCTATTACATTCTACTATAGCCTGATTCACCTCTTCTGTCTGTGAATGAGGCACTCTATCAGTTAAGCTACTAGTGCATGGCCTGGGTTCAGCTTGGATTGGGTCAGGAACATTATCTGTTGTTCCTTCAATCCCGACTTGCACACTATTTTCACTTGAGGCATCTTGCGCGTTTGTGCCATTTTTGTCTGGACAAACACGCACAAGATGCCCCGTTTTGCCACATTAGTACTGATGTGATGAAGTGCTTTGGCTGTGGCAAAACGGGGCATCTTGTGCGTGTTTGTCCAGACAAAAATGGCACAAACGCACACAAGATGCCCCGTTTGCCACAGCCAAAGCACTTCACCACATCAGTACTTACAAAGACAGTGTAATAAAAGTCATCAACTCTAAATTTCAGATTCAGGTTAAGCTCAGTTATATTATCTTTCAGGATCATATAAGTAAATCTCCTGAAAGAGACATGTTTAATCAAGTCTGACTTAATTGCGAGTTTTTTCGTAGGACTGACTATCTTTCCAAAACGTGACAGTTCTTTGATTAACATTTTGTCTTTAATGAACGGTGGAACATTAGACAAAGTGACTTTCTTAGCAGGGGTAGAAAGGGGAAGCACTGGGGTAAACAAACCGCTAATTACTACTCTTTTCTCCACAAATTCGTTTACTTTCTAAACTGAATTCAAAAACAAAACAATAGCGTTATTCATTCTAGATGCCGCTAAAATACATTCATGGCCAACGGCCAGAATGCACTCTTCCACATTCACCGCGGACACCACTTTCACTCCGTGGTGCCGTGTGAGAAACTCCAAACTAGTGCTTGTGTTTTGGGCTGCCATGCTTCCCAGTGATGCACTGGTTGGCGATGCCCGAAAACTCCTCAAGGAAACCTTATTTCACCTCTCAATACACCACAGATATCAAACCCCCCCCCCCAAAAAAATAGAAAAGAAAGAGTAAGCAATTGTTCTTGACACAGCGGGCAAACACCGCTCACACTCACCACACGCTCCTCACACTAACTCAACAGACATTCACGCATGCGAGACAGAGAGAGAGAACGAGCACTTGGTTTTGTTCAGAGGTATAAATCCTGCTGGTCTGTGCTTCACCAAAAGAGGAAAATGCTTTTAATGGTAAAATCGGAGTAAAATCTCTCAGAAGAGCAGCATAAGTTAGTAATCTTCAAATTTGCTATTTTTGTCAAATATATTGCATTCAATATTAGACTTGATTTTTAATCAAGGGTTATGGATTTATTATTGACACACATTATGACAACAGCACAGACTTATACATAGCTATTTTTCCATATGGTGCAATAATTCACATTTCATTTGAATGTTTTAATGATCATATAGACCACTGAGTAATATAGACCATTATGTCAGTAGTAAGTGAATATATATGACACTGAAAAGAGCTTGTTGGATAACCTGAGATGTTAAAGGTATCACACAGAGCTGCAGAGGACATTGACACACACAGATTTTGTCATGTCACTACACTGCCATCTAGTGTATGGCAGCACTCTGATTTCCGTCTCCACCTAGTTCTGCAGTTTCCCTTTTTATCTTCATACCAGCAAAGCCCGGCTGTAAATCCTGCTGTTCTAAAGGCATTTGCTGAAATCTAAAAGTCTCGCTGATGCTGCACAACTAACCGATTTATTCTCGCATCCTCTGTCATGTTAATTGTGGAAGGACTGATTGATGTGCACTTCTTAACATCCTACAGATGCTTTTCCATTTGCAGACAAATTGGATGTGGGGAACAATTGTGTATTTATAAAGTGAAAGACTTCTATCTACTTCTATCTATCTATCTATCTATCTATCTATGCATAAGTATTGGGACACCAGACTATTAAACCAACAGGACTTTCATGACATTGGATTCTAAATATATAAACATTAATATTAAGTCGATTCCCCCTTTACAGCTATAACAACTTCCATTCTTCTGGGAAGGCTTTCCTCAAGATTTTGAA
>NW_015539832.1:11428-13252 GCF_001515605.1 Sinocyclocheilus anshuiensis | reverse complement strand
AAATTTGTAAAAAAAAAAAGGGGGGGGGGGGGGGGGTTTGCCCATTCTACCAGTAGAGCATTTGTGAGGCAGGCACTGATGTTGGACGAAAAGGTCTGGCAATCTCTGTTCCAGTTAATCTCAAAGGTGTTTGATGAGGTTGAGCCAAACTCATCCAACCATGTCTTTATGGATCTTGCTTTATGCACTGGAGGACAGTCATGCTGGAATAGAAAAGGGCCTTCCCCAAACACAAAATGTTGGAAGCATAGTATTGTCCAAACTGTCTCGGTATGCTGAAGCATTAAGATTTCCCTTCAATGGAATAATGTGGCTAGCCTGATACCATTTTCCCTCCTCCACCAAACTTTACATTTTGGCATAATGCAGTCAGTCAGGTAACATTCTCCTAGCATCTGCCAGACTCAGACTCTCTCAGGCAGACTGCCAAACAAAGAAGCGTGGTTCGTCACTCCACAGAACAGGTTTACACTGCTCCAGAGTCCAGTGTCAGTGTCAAGTCAAGTCAAGTCAAGTCACCTTTATTTATATAGAAGGGGCAACATGTATATCGAAAATAGCAGAGGACCTAGGTCAGATCCTTGTGGCACTCCATATTTTACTGGTGATAATTGAGATGACTCCCCATTTAAATGAACAAGGTGGTAGCGATCGGACAGGTAGGATCTAAACCATCTTAAAGCCTGCCCTTGAATACCTGTATAGTTTTGTAATCGATCTATGAGTATGTCATGATCTATAGTATCAAACGCAGCACTAAGATCAAGTAAAACTAGCAATGAGATACAGCCTTGGTCTGATGCAAGAAGCAAGTCATTTGTAATTTTAACAAGTGCAGTTTCTGTGCTATGGTGGGGCCTGAAACCTGACTGAAATTCTTCACAGTGTGCTTGACTGCACTCCATCCGATGCTTGCCATTGTACTTGGTGATGTGAGGCTTGCATTCAGCCACTCAGCATTTGAAACCTATTCCATGAAGCTCCTGCCACACAGATATTGTGCTGATATCAATGCCATTGGACATTTGGAACTTTTACACACAATGCACTAGGTTAGGTGCTTGATTTTATACACCTGTGGCAATGGGTCTGACTGAAACTACTGAATTCAGTTATTAGGAGGTTTATCCCATACTTCTGTCCATATAGTGTATATATGTATAAATGAGTAATATGAGCAGGGGTGCGATATGTAGCGTAGACAATCACAGCTGTGCTGATGCAGAGTCATATCGCACAAATATGAGTGTGATATTACATTTATACAGCAGCTTGGCAGCACAAGTGTGTAAATAAATAAGAAACAATAATGGCTTGTCTTAAAAGACCCATTTTTTGGTTGCACCTTACTAGGTGTTGTTGAAAGTAAAAAATCATCTCCTTGTTTACAACCTTATTTCGCTCCCTTTCAATAAAAACGTCTTTGCTACTGACTCATGAAGAGTCTCATCACCATCTAATCGTGTAACAATGTAACCAAAATCACCATCACTAACACTAAGACTGTTTCGCAATACCAAATACTATTATTTAATACCACTATTATTTATATAAAATATTATTCATTGAACAATAATATTTAAAAAACAGAATGGCCATTATAATGTTGTTATGCAATTTAGTCAAGAGTACAAAGGCAGCACTCTGAAGAAGCATTAAAGTTATATATGAAGTTATGAAAATTTGCCCTCAGCCAAAACGATTTGCTCTGGAACAATAATAGATAGATTAATGAGACCAAAGACTGCCCACGATATTTACCCAAAACAAATTATATAACATATAATTATATGCAGTGTTGGGGAAAGTTACTTTTAAAAGTAA